>NW_028324310.1:15237500-15257500 GCF_058129835.1 Hydra viridissima
TTTAGTGATCAAAAGTTCGTCAAAACTGTAAGAAAACTTTCGTCTGTTGCTGTGTGCTTCACAAATTTATTGCAATGAAATAAGTTCCACAAGTTCTATCTTCGTTGAGATTGATGCATCATAAACAAAACGTGTTCAATAGTGTTTTCTTACATGTTTTTAGTTTTGATGTATTTTATATAGAAATGTTATAAAAGTTTAAGTATGCAGAATATAAATAAAGTCATTGAACAATTTGAATATTGTTTGGTTTATGCTTCAAGTTGTTATACAAGTTGTTATACATGACTTAACATAAGTTGTTAAATTTATGCTTGAAGTCGTCTTTTTTGTGTTCAAACAAAAAATTTTTTAAGGTCTTTATGAAAAGTTTCGATGTAAATTAGATAAATAAAAAATTTTAAACAAAAAATAGAAAATGTGGCAAACTAAAGTTAACGTTAATTTAACACATTAATAACCCCGGACATGGACCGCTACTCAATCATTTAAAAAAAAAATCTTTTACAATATTACTTACTATATGCTGGAATAGTTGTTGGACATTATCTTAGTGAACAAAACGTTACGAGGAAAAATGTTACGAGGACAAAATGTTCGTGATCAGATTTAAAGGACTGGTCTCAGAAATCTTTTTTTTTAATTTGGAACATTTTAGAAACAACATTACGCAAGAGGTGCAAAATCTTTAATCTCAGGAGGTTCTCTGAGAGGTTTTTAACACCGTGCTTATGTTTTAAATACTTTCTGTACGCATGCGTGCTTGTGTTTTAAAGTACTTAATTTTACTAATAACCATATATATAAAGAATTTACTTTTATTCACTCAGAACCCAGTCGGCACATCTAGTTTCAATTTCGGAATTAAAACCCTTATAAACACGTATTCGTCACGATCCAGGCGTAAACCTAGAACACGGAGATTTCACGGGAATTTTACTGGTGTTTGACACGTCTTTTATGAAGTTTCAAACACGTGTTTATTGAGGTTTTAAATACGTGTCTTATAAGGTTTCAAGCACGTATTAATTGAAGTTTCAGTTTGGAACTTAAATCTTGATCAAACACGTGTACGAGACGGGTTAAGCGTAATTAAAAATACGTAGATTTTACGTGAGTTTTACTAATTCTGTCACGTGTTTATAATAAAGTTTCAATCAAGGAAACTTTTAAAATCATTTTAATTTATTAGAATAACTTGTTCGTTTAAGATTATCATTTTCAACGTGCAACTTATTATATTATAGTAAAGAAAACAAATTATCATAAAAAAAGGAACATTAATGTTCCTTTCATTATTTACTAGATTATATTTATAACATAATTCTACTTTTCTTTATTTTCTCCAAACCAAAAAATTAACGCAGCTATATTTCTTCAAAAATTTTACTTCAAAAAAAAATTATATATAAAGATACATGCATATATTTAAATTTAAAAAACGGCAAATAGAAGAAAACGAATAATTCAGTCTCTTTTGGAAGCAACTGCTCTTTTCATTCCTTGCTTTAACCTTTCACTCAAATAAGTTTTTAACTGTTTTTCAGGAACCTTCCATGACACTAAAGACATTAAAATTGTCGACAAAATCAAAGGTAAGTCGTGTGTTAATGACAAATGATCAGTATACTGCTTGTTTGGCACATGGTTACCATACATTAGGTTAATTTTTTATTGTACTTCTTCCGTCATGATAGAATCTAAAACTGCATAACAATCCGCTTTTGCATCCTTACAAACAGTTCCAATTGCATCAAATTTTCTTTTTAACTTTTCTCTTATTACATTGTTCTCAAGGCGGTTTTCAAATTTTACTAACTCGTTTATTGATGCAACCTGTTCAAATGTCACTTCATGCACATCTTTATCTAAAAACTGTTGCAATAGACCAACAGCAATATTGACAGTTTTCTCGATTGTGCTTATTTTCTTTTTCATATCATATTGCGACATAATCATTTTGCGCTGGAATGTGGCATCATCAATTGGATAAATTTCGTTAGTCGGATTTTTCGGTCGACCTCCTTTATTGGTATTTTTTTTTTTGATGACTCGCCTTTCTCTAGTAGAGAAAAGACAAGTTTTATAATAAATAACAAAAATAAGATCGTTTTCTATTGTTTCGTATTGTTTTATCGAAAGAAATGCATTTTTTAACTAAAGATAAAATTTAACAATAAATGTTTTTTTTTTTTTTTTGCATAAACATGAACTAGAGATTCACGACAATTTATATTTTATTAGCAGTCGTACCAGCAAACAAATCCTCTCTCGTTGGATGTTTCTTTGAAATTGTAGAAATCTTTACCGGTTGACTGGAATCCATCCCAATTATGTTTTGGTGTTTGTGTAAAAGTGCACATATCCTGGTTTATGATACAACAAATATATATATACACACACACACACACACACACACACACACACACACACACACACACACACACATGCATACATTCATACATGCATACATGAATACATGAATACATGCATACATGCATACATACATACATACATACATACATACATGTATATATATAAAATACATACACAAATATACACATATATAAAATACATACACACACATATATATATCAAATACATACACATATATATATATATATATATATCAAATACATACACATATATATATATAAAATACATAACATATATATATTAATATATACATTTAAAAATCCTAATGCACACATATCTCACCTGTGCTCATGTTAACGTCACTAGATGTGGTCTACTTTGTTTATTCTTTTTGTGAAGTTTCCAGTCTAATATGGCCCAGAGGTGTTCAATAGTGTTTATATCAGGTGATTGACTCGGCCATGGCAGTTTCTTAATCTCATTTTGATTCAACCATTTTTGAGTCGCTTTGGCAGTGTAACAAGGTGCTCCATCTTCCATAAATAAGGAATCATGTTGCTCCATCTTTCATAAATAAGTAATCATCCACTTGAGATTATTGGAAGAAGTCCTTCCTGAAATATGGAAACTGTGACTGCAATCTTTTGATGTCAAAGTCTATTCACAAACCTTATCCTTTCTTCATTTGATATTGGGTGGACAAAAAGTGGCTTCTTTCATGCAGCTCTGCCATAGTAGCCTAGTTTATAAAAATACCAGGCAGCTGTTCTGGGACTGACACCAGGTTATGTTGCTATGTCTGAGGCCTTAAAAAGATGCAATGGTCTGTCAGAAGTCCCAGGACAACTTGACTGTGTTGATGTGCATTTCCTTCCCCTCTCTGGTAAACTGTACAATCACTCTATTTACAGTAGAAAGTGAAACTGAAAGTTTTTCTGATACTTTTCATTGCCTAAATCTACCTTCATGTTGACCAACAATGGGCCTTGGCATGCTTAATCAATTAAAATCTTGGTAAATATATCATTTTAATAAAAATTTATTCAAATCATGTATAAAATAAGAATTGAAATACATTTTATCATAGTGTCTATTTAACACTGTCATGTCTGTGCACATTTAAAAATCCTAATGCATATATCTCACCTGTGCTAATGTATGTCACTAGCAGTAATCTGCTTTTTTAATAGATCCCTACCTTTATCAACAAAAACACTATCATTGTTGTCATCAGATCCACTGTGAATGATGGTTTCTTGCTGGCTTTGTCTGATACCAGAACTTTTATATTGTTTACTCACTTTTGTATCTTCTAAGAAAATAAAAAACCCATTTAACATTATCATACTATTTTTTAAATTAGAAGAATAGAATGACAGACAGTTAAATTGTTTACAGAAAACATTTTGCAACAAATTATTACTAGACTTTTTTGCTCTCAATAATGGTTGAGAATGGCCATTTGATATATCATAGTTAGGATATCGACGCAGCTTTGCTTCATTTAAAAAAAACATAAATTTCCAATTTTATCTTTCAAATAACTTTTACATAAAACATGTGAACTAGTACATTTAAATTAAATACAGCACTGCATAATTAATTATGAAATAAATTATTGTACTTTGAAGAACATCTTGTTTGTCATCATAAACTTGAGCTGATTCATTATGCTCATCATGCTCTTGTCATATCAGATGAATCACCTTTTGAATAAAAAAAAATTTAACCTTAAATGTTAACTAAACTTGTACAATTAATCATTTAATATATTATTTTATAATATAAAGTCATAAGGACAAATAAATTGATGCTTTATTTTTCTACAGTTTTATATTACTATCAAGATTATTTCTAAGTTAACAAGCTCCATTCAAAGTTAATAGGCTCCACCTACCAGTAGTGTAATTATCGATAAGTAACTATACTACCAATATTTAAACAATTCTATAAGTGTAAAACTTTTAAAAGAAAATTCAATTTAACTTAATTTTACTTATATAGCTTTTATAAATTGAATAAATATATATTAAATAAATTGCTTAAATAAATTGGACAGCAAAACATAATGTATTAAGATTTCATATGAACATAACAGAGTTACTTTAGAAAAAAAACTTCTAACCCAAGCTGTGGGCACAAATGTTCAAAAAGAAAATGAAAATAAGTTTTGAACTCACATATGAAATTGATATCACGATTTGGCCTTTTTTCTCTTACAAGTTTCTCAGTATTTTCTTCTTTTTCATTTAAACCAGCTGTTAAAACTTGTGATAGTTCTTCTAATGAATCTAAGATGTAAATATTACTCTTACTATATAGCCATGAAAATATGCTATTTATTTGAAACTATGCAACAGATAATTAAGTAAGCCTTATTTAAAATAATCTCTTACCTAAAAACAACCTCATTAAATTGCATAATGTACTTACATATGTGTAAACTAAAATACAAACTTAAATTAAGTTTCTAAATATTGGTAACTTTTTAAAGGATATTGTGAAATAATTAAAGAACAAAGTTTCTTACAACTTGTTTGCTTTAATTTTAGAAGCTGAAAACTAAACCATGATATTTGAGGAGGGGCACATGCTTTAATTAGTTCTTTCACAGGTTTTGGTGACTGTTTTGGATAATATAAAACATTTTCTATTGTATCAATCCAACAGCAAGGAACAATATCTTCAATTTCAATCTGACCTTCTTTCCAAATTGCAATGCAATATCTATTTATACTAGTCATTCTAAAACAAAATGTTAAATATTTAAAACTTAACATATGAATTTTACTGAACAATTAATTATCAATGATGAATTATAAACAATTGTATGAACTTATATAAAATGAATAATTTTACATATACACTAAAACATGTCAAATAATTAATTTACAAAATGCAAATAATAATGAATTTTTGGTTCAAAAGTTCAATTAGACAAGCATCTAGTCTATAACGGATTCAACTGGCACAAAAATAATTCCATTTTGAAGATATTTCATGGCATACAACTTCTGTGCAACATCACATCTTTTCATTTTCACAATTTTTCTTTTTTGTTTTTCAATATCTGAGCAGTAAAGAATACCAAGCTCCCTACTATTAATCGGCTGATCAAAAAATGATTTCAGTTTTTTTGGATGAACTATTTTGCAAATTAAAAGCTGGCTTTCACCATTTCCATTAAAACTAATTGTTTCACAATAGTTGCCAGTTACATCAATAAAAAACTTATCTCTTTTCTGTAGTGATATTTTAACTTTTTTATACTCTTTATGACAGTTAATAACATTTGAAATTGCGTGTTCTTCGATTCGTCTCACTGCTGAAACAACAGGATTGTTTTTGGCTCCCTGTACTATACGCTTCAAATGCTGCAAATAATTTTCAAATGGAAAGCAAGAAATATGTGCTAAAGTACAAGAGAAGTATTTCACATCATCAGCAATATGAAGTAAGTTGTGTACATTATAAGTCACAAATGACTGACCACAGAGAACCTTGCTGTTTGCAACAAAAGTTTCAAGAAGGTCTTGGGTAAAAGGAAGCAAACTGTTTCTTCTAGTAAAATTTTCAATATGCAAAATTTTAATTGCAATTGAAAATGCCAAAAAAAGGTCATACAGATCCTTTGAAATTTTGTTTTTTAAAACCACCATTCCAGTATACAAAACAAATTGTCTGAATTCTGTAGCTTTCCATCTTTCAAGTTGTAATAAACTGCGAGGACGCCTTGCAAACTGTGAAGGTGTACACTCTGATATGTTAAGTAAATTTTTTGAAATAGATTCTATGTTGCCAAAACTAAGCCGGACATTTCTAGGGCCAGATTTTAAAAAACATAAGAATCGTCTACAAACACCTAAAAAAACAAGGTGCATAGAATCTAATGGAAAATCTTTAATGATGTCAATTCCATTTAACAGAAGAAGAGGACTATCAGAGAGTTTGTGATTTGGATAACATCCTTTACGAAATTCTATATCAGTTCTCAATTTTCCATCAGTTTTTAAATAAAGTATTCTATGATTTTCTGATGTTGCCTCTACTGTGCATCTTTCACAACCAAACTTTGCAGTGTGTCCCGCTACACATTTAATAAATGCTCGTGCAGGTGCATCACAAATAAATGAGCAAACACGAAATGGCAATTCAATATTATTAATAGAAATTCCATGCTGGTGCATATAGTTAGCTCCATTAACAAAGTCACTTAGAAATTGATCAAGATGAGACGGCTTATAATTACCACTGTACAAAGCAACCACAAATGGCTGGTCAATTAAACCAACCACTCTACATAAAATTGGCCAAAATTGTAAATTTGATGACTTATGTACAGGTAAGCCGTCAATATTAATGTCCACTTCAACAGACCTGATTTCTTTAATGCTTCTTTGAAAAATTGATAAAATACCCTTTCGTAATCCAAGGTAAACATATTTTCCATTACATTTATCAACAACATTAACATTACGAGGCGTACATAGTAAAGTGCGAGAATCTTTTGGGATGTCTTCTTGATGAAAACGACCACTAATTCGTATCAAGTTTAACAACTCATCAAAATGCTCTCTTTGGAGTTTGCATTTTACTGCCCATTTGGTAAGATCCGATAAAAATTCATGCACAGTTTGCTTAATTAAACATCTATCTTCATTTTCTGAGCTTGAACTTTCAAAAGGATCAAATTCTTCCAAGGAATCAAAATGAGAATGACTACTTGAATTTAAAGTTATCATAGGGGAATCATTGTGTGAACACTTTGAAATATTACTCTCACTATCCTCTGACATTTCTCCTGAGAAATCAGATTGAGAATGAGAACTTGATGAAGATAAATTTCCAGCAAAAGCTGCTCGGTATTTTTTCATATATTCTTTCATATATGATGCTGAATTTGCTCTCTTCATTTTTGTTAAATTAATTGCTAATTTTACAGCATTAATTACTAAAACTTATAAAATGTTAAAAGAAAAAAAAGAAAAAAACCTAATTATTAGAAAAAATATAAATATAGGAAACAGAAAAAATAATTTTAGATAATTTTTAAAGATGATCATCAATTAATTGCTAAAACATCAATAATTTGATAATATGCATGTTATCATATTATCTATAATATTGCCATATTACCGATATACACATATTACCATATTATTGAGAATATATTAACATCCAACTACTGTTATAACATTCAACAATTTATTGCTTACATGCAACAAACTAATGTACATTATAGCAACAACAACAAAAAAATATTTACCAGAAATATAGATATATTTCTAAAATATTGCATAGGCTTGGTCTAAAATCTACATTAGGCAACAAATGTACGAAAACCAGAAACATTAAAGTCTAATACATAAAAAAAAACTGTAATTACTTAACACATAAATATATATGTAATAACATATTTTCTGACAAATATTTCCCAAGATGTACTCTAAGTATACTGTTGAACCTTCAAGAAAATATAAAATAAAGCAGCTGTAGCTTTCTTGCAGGGAACACAACTTTGCAATTTTAAATCTTCTTTACTCATTGAAAACTCTGCTCTACAAAAGTTTCGCCTTCAATTTATACTTTTAAAAATGCCTCAAATAAGTTCATAAAAAAAACCGCTAAATCTATATTTATAGAATTTTAGGAAAACTACGTCTGGGGCCAATGCTATAAACAATTCGAAGTTTTTTTCGAGAAAAAAAATCTTTCGTAAAAACGCAATTTTTCACGTACGAAAAAAAGTTCGTAATCTCGAGGAATTTATCGCTGTTTGTATTTTTTTCGGCCATTGCTATAAAGCATAAAACGTATACGTCACTAAAGTTCACGAATTTTTTTTATCCGTTTACGTCATTGATAACAAAAATTTTTTTTTTTATTTTTATTAAGTAGGCCTACTTAACAAATTTTATTAGTTATAAAGTAGGCTGTGCTGTCTATTCTATTTTTATAAATATTTTTACATTCTATTATTTGGTGTTTAAAAAACTGTGTAAAATTAAAATAGGAACATGGATTTAATTTTTTCGGATGAAGACTTAGATTTCGAAGTTGCAGAAAATGAGCTTCGCCACCGATTGCCTCGAGAGGTTGGTGTTTAAAACATTACTTAAAATTAATAAATTTTGATGTTTTTTTTTAATGATTTTTTATCGAACAAAATCAGAAATCATACTAAATAGGCGCAGAAATTATATTTTTGTTTTGTTTTTCAATTTCATTTTAGTTTAATGGTCGCTTTTTTAACGAAGATGTTTCTGACAACGTTTTTCGAGAACAGTATCGAGTACCAAGAGCTGTATTAGATTTTTTAGAAACTAGGCTTAAAGATGATTTGCAACATTATACTAAGCGAAATAAAAGCATTTCAGTACGTTTCCAGATAATGGTATTTCTTCATTTTATTGGCACAAATGTTTTTTTTCATGTTCTCAGAGACTGTCATGGAATCTCTACCAACACAATTTATCGTATTATACACAGTGTAGGAGAAGCTATTTTCAATGTTAGTGTATTAAGTTAATAAAACTATTGAAAGTTTTACGTTGTCATATAAAGTTGCTTATTATTTTTATTTTAGTGTGAAAATTAAAAACTAAGTTTAGTAAAGAGAAAAATTGTTATCTTATAAGATTAGATTCGACAAGAGATCATAAAATGGCCGAATGATTGCTCCACTCTTCCACAAAAGTTTATGGAAATCGGAGGTTTTCCGTGCGTATGTGGTGTTCTGGATGGGTCTCATATACTCCTTTCTAACCCTCCTCAAGCAGATGAAGATTCTCTAATCAATCGCCATCATGTCCATAGCATAAATGCAATGGCAGTATGTGGACCCGACACGTCCATATTTTATGCATCGACCAACAGTCCAGGAAGGTGGCATGATGCACATGTAAGCCTGTCACTAAGTTATATTTTACAATTGTTAGTTCACTAATGCTGGGTATTCAACTAGTACGTGACATTCTTCGGTATGTTCATATTGAACATACTATTTGAACTATTATGATTGCTAATTAAAATGTAACTTAGACTAACTAATATAATGTATTATAATGTAACTTACAGTAAATTTAAATATTGTGATTTTACTACTATTAGGTTCTAAGAAATTGTAACCTATGGAACAAGTTTGAAATTGGAGAGCTTCCATTTAATGGAGCTGTAATTTTGGCTGACTCTGCGTACCCATGTCGAGAATGGTTAATTCCACCTTTTCCTGGTGATCCAGACGGAGCTCAAAAACGTTTCAACAAAGCACAGAGAAAAACTAGAAACATAATTGAGCGATGTTTTGGCATTGTCAAAAACAGGTTTTATGCTTTGAAAACTGGAATTCGTTTGCATAAGGTCGAAGATGCCTCTAAGCTTATCATGTGTGGATTTGTTATCCATAACTTTTGTATTCAACATGAAGACAACGGTAATGACTTTGAAGAACGCGAAGAAGAACAAGCTGATGAAAATCTAGCTCAAGAAAATCAGAATGATGGAGCTTTGAATAGACGATTACAGCTACTTAACTACTTTACTTAAAAGTATTGTTTAAAAATTCATATACAATTTGCTCTAGAGCATAGGATCTATCAAAATAGTTTTGACATGGATCATAGATTTGTGCCTAAATTAGTTGAATTAAAATTGGAAAAAAATTCACACAATGACTTTTTAATAAATGCAAGAAATTTTTATAAAATATTAGACCATAAAAATATATGTTTATATCTGTTTTTATATAGTATGTGTATTTTGTTTTTTTATAGAACACGCTTAAAAAAAAATTAGGAGATTTGTTAGCTTTTGTTGTTAGGAGCAATTCTTATTAAGAGTATTTTAAAAAGGTAAAAAATGCTTAATAGCATAAAATTAAGATATGATCGTATTAATATTAAACTAGATTACAAAATAAATTTAAAATATGAAAGATATTGTTTTGTTTAAATTTTAAAATCAACCACTAGCCAATGCAATACCTTATATATAGTTATATATAGTTGTGATGCTTGTATCTATTTCACATCGCAACAGCATTGGTCTTAATGTTTGTGTGAAGTTTTACAGAACTTATTACTGTAAGGTAATGGTGATAAAAAAAATGAAATAACAAGAACAATTTCAGGTTGAAGTTATATTTTTATTGTTACTAAAAAATGTAATTGGTCATGGCTTTACAGTTAAATACCTTCAAGGTGAATGTTTAAATATAGTTATACAACATTTTTCGAAATTTAACATAAAATTATGATGTAGCTCTTCTCTTAATGCTCAAGAATTTCCTCCTAAAACAAAAAAAATTTGTTAATGATAAAGTTATACTAAATACAAGCTACAAGTTATACTAAATACAAAAAATTTGTTAATGATAAAGTCATACTAAATATTATTACAAATTAATTTTAAAATACCGTTTCTGTATTTACAAAATGTTGCTGGTTTGAAGGTTGCAATTTCTCATTCATTAGCTTTGTTGCTGTTGTGTAACATATTGTTAAAGCCTTTTCTTTTCGAATTTGCTGTTGTCTGAGAGCAACGTCCAATTTCAGAAGTTTTACTCTTAATTCTTGTTCTTTTTTTAATCTTTCTTTTTCTAACCGTAAAACACTTACTTTCAATTTTTTAAAACTTCCATCTACCAGGAGACTTTCTCTAGCTTGTTTTCTTTTTAATTTTTTTAATGCCCCCCTTGATGGTTTATTTTGAATTGAATCTAAAATTTAATTCTAGGAGTCAAAACAAGATCAGTTAACTAAAATAATAAGAAAGGTGGTTTAGATTCCTTTAAAAATAAGAAGTTTTTAATGGTTTTGGAAATACTAGTTGTGTAAAAATTAAGCACAAATTGATGTTGTCTGTTATATAATTATAAGTCTAAAACCTACAATTAACTAAATTAAACAACTGAGATTTAAAAAAAATTAATTTATAAATTGCATTACCTTGAAGTATCTGACAACTGTCACTAACAAGAGTGGTATTGTCTAAATTAGGGGAGGACATACAATCAAATCTTGCATCTAATATAAACAATCAATTAACTCTATAAACTATAGAAATAGAAATATATATATATATATATATATATATATGTATTTTATAAAATACATATATATATATATATATATATATATATGTATTTTATAACACAACTAGTCTTAACCAACAAAGAAAAATATACCAGACATAGACGAAATAAAAGAAGCTGTATCAGAAGATTGTTTCAAAGTAAAGTTTACTTCTTTACTTGATGAAGAAAGGGTGGCAGTGGGAGTGGAAAGTTGGTTGGGAGTGGATGACAATGCATCATCTGTTGTACAAAAAGAGATATTAAAATCAGGAACATCGATTCCAGATACATTTATTGACTTCCTGTCAATAATGTCTAAAACAACATTATCTAATTCTGTTAGTTGTCTCCCTGCAGCACCTTAAAAAAAAAAAATTATATATATATTTGTATATATAATATATATATACAAAAATATTTAATTATATATATATATATATATATATATATATATATATATATATATATATATATATATATATATTTAATTATATATATATATATATATATATATATATATACATATATATATATATATATATATATATATATATATATATATATATATATATATATATATATATATATATATATATATATATATATACATATACACACACACAGACATATATAAATATATATATATATAACAAAACTATACCTGTTTTTAGACTCTTAGCAAAATTTTGCATTGTAGCTCTTCGCAAATAATCCCACTCTCTACTACGTAGCTGGTTGATATCTTCAATTTTTGCCCCTAAACTATTTAAATGTGACATTATGTCTTCCCAAATTCTATTTCTATGCCTCATAGTAATAGATGGACCTAAAAGTAGATGAAATAAATAATCAATATATAGTATAATATAGTCTTATATAGTAAAATACTAAATATTCTATAATAATATATTATTTTATAATAGGAATCATACCTAAAAAAGCTTACCTATATATATATATATATATATATATATATATATATATATATATATATATATATATATATATATATATATTATATAATATAATGCAATTATACATATTTTTATTTAAATAGTTTGCTAATTAAAACATACCAAGCTTCCCAAGAAGAACCTCTTTGTTTTCTCTAATCTTTATTGCTAGTATCATTTTAAGTTCTTTAGACAGCATTTTATTTTGTTGTGTATTTGTGTATTATTTTGTTGTGTATTTGTGTATTATATGGCATATTTGTTGACTATTTATACTTTTCTTTAGTCAAACATTATGAAAAATTTGTTTAACCAAAATTACTATCGAAAACCTACATAAATAGGAAATGGAATGTTAAATACGTTTTAACGAACCACAACAAGGAACTGAATAATCGATTAAATGCATATTTTAAGTAATTAGTTTATTATGGAGTTACTAAAATCCTTTTCAGTTTTATCTATAAAATATCTACATAAAAACACAAACAAAGAATGTTCAATGATTTTGAAGCGCTAACGTTGTTCCAGCAATGGCCGCCAAAAATCACGAAGAAAATATCTAAAATTGAGATCAAAAATCTATCTGAAGTTTTTTTTCGAAAAAACGCATTTTTTATCTGAAAAGGCGATTCCCTTGTTCGTTTATAGCATTGGATTTAAAAACGAAGTTTTTATCTTAAAAACGGAATTTTTTGAATGTTTATAGCAATGGACTTTTTTTTTCTTCGCTTTTTACGGTAAAAACTTCGTGTTTTACGGAAAAAACTTCGTTTTTTATGTTTATAGCATTGGCCCCAGTATCCACTTTCCTTAATTGCTTCCGCGCGTAAATCAACTTTTAAATATTCGCGTGTTTTTATTACTGGTTTTACAACCATTACAAAAACCTGTTACAAAATCATACTACGATTCTGCAACGGTGAAACCATCCATAAAAGCAGAATATTCTATTAAATACATCACAATTATAATTGGTGTTTCGGTAAAAAGAGCAAGTTTATTTCTCGGATTGAAAACCGATTCTTGAAACGTGTTATTCTCTATGTTTTAGCGGGTTTTAAACACGTAACAGAAACCACGCGTAACATATCGCCGAGTTGTGCCGACTGGGAATATATTGAAATAACAAACGCAGACAAATGACAGAAACCGACAAAAGTTAATCTAAAAGATGGAAAATGAAGGACGTGAAGGAAGCACAATAAAAAGTGAAGGACGTGAAGGAAGCACAATAAAAGAACCCAGTAAACTGTCGATGTATTTTTCTTCATTTTCTCAATTATCAGTATTTAGCAATATTAATGAATTCTCAAACTCCAACGTTTCCATTGAAGAAGTTGTTGACTGAAAGGAAATTAGTATTTGGTAGAAGTAATGAAAAACAAGACCAACATTCAAATAATAGACTTTTGGGTTCATTTGAACTTACTAGAGGTATGATGCTCAGCAATCTTCTCAACAACAAGATAATGAACAAAATGAATTCGTGATATTCAACTTCTGAGAATATTACTTTGGTGAGTTGGGCAGCCCTAAAAAGGCTCTAATTATTATTGACTCATTTTTGATTGCACACCTGATGTTGTGCACAATGACCAAATGTCATCAGTATTTCTTTTGTGAATTTTTTTTAGAAGTGCCAACATCCGAGAACCTTTTTTTTTTTGAATAATGGTAATGATAATGAATTACTCTAACAGTACTTTTGTATTCCCAAATGTGTACTTAATTAGAGTATTTCAAAACGGTACTTATCAAATAACCCGTCCGTTTTGGAATTTCTCTATTTTTTGAATAACTATTCAACAGAGCAAAAAATACGAATTTATTACCAGAACTACTGAGTTCTGGTGTTGCACAAATTGAAGATTAATTGAAATAGAACAAGTTAAAAACAAAAGTTCCTTTATCATTTTCGAGAAAGTTATTATCTTCTTAAATGGCGTCAATGTCCGAAGGATTAATTGCATCAAATACTGTTTCCTCGATGTCAGCCTCTACTTCCTCGTACGGTGATGATGAAGTGCTTTCAGCCTCCGGGAAAAATTGAGGCAACAACCTTCTTTCAAACTAACGCTGCTTTTAATGAAGAGAAGTATATGCTGTTACTTGAAACCATTAAATAAGCTTAAAAGTTATTTAAATTGGCTTGATAAAAAGATGAACACTCAGTCTCTTTGTCACCTATAAAAGAAAAAGTTTAGGTTTAATTTTAAGCAACATTTAAACCCCAGGCCCTATTTATTTCTCCTTATCTACTGCCACCTTTCAAGCATAATAAACATGTTCAATTATAATTACATATGCCAGCAATTAAAAAAACAACTTGAACAATTTTACAAATATTAAATAAAGACTGGGGCTGGTAAATTAGGACGAACTTTGTTGTCTAATAAGTTAAACTCAAAAGTTCAAAAGATCTGAAAGAGATGCTGATTAAATATGATTTCTCAATGAAATTGAGAACTGGTCGGCTCCTGATAGACGCCATGAAGAGGACACACAACGTAAAAGCTTCCACACTGATAAGCAACCTCAAACACCAAACTCCCAGCTTGATAAGTTTTTTATTAACGAGAAGAACATCAACCAGAAGTTGAACAGAGGAAACAGTATGTGGATATGCAAAAGGCCAGATGATGTAGCCATTGCCATGAACGCTAAGTTCCCTGCTTCTGTCATCGTCATGAGTGCTGGTAGCAGTCATGCCACCGCACTAATTCAAAAAGCTACATCGAAGTTTTGAAGGATATTGTTAAACCGTTAAGTTTGTTCCGACAGAACTCAACACCCGCGATTAGCCTAAATAACTCAGGCCTGGCTTTAAAAGAAGTGCTGTTCCACTGGTTACCTGACTTGTGTTACCTGAGTATAATCTTATTACATTCTGTAATAAGATTATACTCAGGAAGTAGTATGTTTGGCATACAAGCGTTAGTATACATGGTAAGCTATCTTTTCAGCTTACCAGACCCATTATCTGATTCTGGTGAGTCACATAAACTTTCTGAATTTCTAAAAAAAATTAACAAGAAAAACATTTTGAAACTTTACAAACTACTTTCCTTTTTTTTTTAATCTTCAACTTAATTTTCAAACATTGTAGAAGTACATCTCACCTTTTAGAAATTTATCACTTGGAAAACTTCAGCCATTTCAAGCATAAAAATCTCCTTTAAAAAACATTTTTCAAAGCAGACAATAAAAGTTGAATTGAAAACACTTTGTTATAAGCAAAAAAAAAAAACAACTTAAGAATACTTTAAACTTGTTTTAAACTTGTTTGAAACTTGTTTGAAACTTGTTTGAAACTTGTTTGAAACTTGTTTGAAACTTGTTTGAAACTTGTTTGAAACTTGTTTAAGTTTTGCAAGCAATCAAAATGTAATTGCTTCTGGAACAAAAATGTAATTGCATCTGGAACAAGCACTTTATAGACATGATCGCCATCCTAAAGATCATGTTATGATCAAAGATCATGTTATGATCAAAGATCATGTTATGATCAAAGATCATGTTATAATCAAAGATCATATTTTGATCAAAGATCATGTTATGATTTCAATTTTTACATAAACAATGAAGTATTTTACATAAAGCTCATGAAGCTCCCCTTACAAATTAATCACAACCAAACAAGAAGCCAAAAGTAACATTATATATCATCCAAAGTCAGTCAATAGATAATCAATAGCTTTAAAGGTTAACTTGAGTTTCAAGCGTACATCCTGACTGTAATAGGATGTTCAGTAGCATTAATATAGAATCAGGGTTTCTCCTAAGGGGTAATGGCTTATAATCAACACTTGAATTTCAAGGCTCTACCAACATCAAATTAATACATTGTATGCGGGACACGTACAAATACGTTTTCTGATGATTGATATTTGAGCGCGGGTCACGTACAAATACGTTTTTTGATGATTGATACTTGAGCGCGGGTCACGTACTAGTACGTTTTCTGATGATTGATACTTGAGCGCGGGTCACGTACTAGTACGTTTTCTGATGATTGATACTTGAGCGCGGGTCACGTACTAGTACGTTTTCTGATGATTGATACTTGAGCGCAGGTCACGTACTAGTACGTTTTCTGATGATTGATACTTGAGCGCGGGTCACGTACTAGTACGGGTTAGTGTAACAACATGTTTTGTTTTTGGGTACAAAAATCTTATGGTTGTTATTTATATATTTCTATTTATATATTTGTTTATATATTTCAATATAAAATACGAAAAATTGGTTATAAAGTTAAATAATTTTCAATCTGTTGAGATTTAACTGTAAATTTAAGCGTAACTAAATTTAAGCGCAAACCGCCCGCTCCCGGTACAATTCCGCTGCAAAATGTACTCACACACAGTGTGTTAAAAGTCAACAATATTGTTGGTGATGCCCGGTGCATTTTTTCTGATTGAGATTTTGTAATATGATCTAGTGTACTTGTTCGTATCTATTGCACTTCTTAACTTTTGCTTAAAAAACATTTAGTTGATATCTATTAACTGTAATTTTGAAGCCAAATCGAATAAAAAACAAAGGATGCGTCAAGTTCACTTAAGTTAACCTTTTATACTTGCATCTTTATTTAAAAAAATAAACAACTCAATTTTTTTATAAACTGATCATTTTTGATGGATCATACTTATAAAAGTATTAGAAAACTCTGCGAAAACCTGCATCAACAACCAACTATCTATGTAAATAACATCGTTTCTTCCTACTAACCCATATACCCCACTTTATTACCATTTATTTTCTTACCTATTACTAACAATTTTAAATTTAAACTGCTGCCTTAAGTTAATTCTGTGTAGTGGGAAGACCCCCAGGAAAATGGAATTTCAGTCTTGGTTTTCCGGTAAAACTTGAGTCACAGGTCATAATTTCCCGGGAAATTATAACCAGAAAAAATCATAACTAGAAATAAGAGTGATAAATTAAGACTCTAAAGTGTTTGATTTGTTTTTAAAGAAAAAAAAAGTTTACAAAGAAGTCATTCTAAATAAACAAGTAAATTCAAGTAATTATTGAAAAAAATGAACATGAAAATAATATGTGTAACTTTTGTCAAATAAACACACTGGTACTTCATAATGGCGAAAATAAGAAGGCATTTTGATTTTGATAAAATAGAAGAATATCTTAAAAATAAAATACACCCTACTACTATACCTGGACGGGATTAAACCAGGACGGGATTATGGGTTTGAATCGAATTTTCGAAGAGCAAAAAATTTTGTTTTACAAGAAAAGAATGGTTGTTTAAAGCAAAGCACGAAAAATGGAAAGTATCAGAGATGTGCACAGAAGCATTAGAGGCTCGTAACTTTCCAAAAGTAATGAGTATCGTCAAGTCACCATCTTGATTGACTATTTTCAAAATCATTGGAAGCAAAACAGATCAAGTACAAACCTGCTCAAACTATCACTCAGTTTTGAACGAGGTGATGTGTGGGCACGGGTGATTTGAAATCCAAATCAATGAAAAAATATGAAAATTTGTAAACGAAGCATGAAAACAACTACATAAGTTAACAGCAATAGAACAAAAATTTACGTCTACTTTCACCCTCAGGCGAATCGAGTGGTAGAACGTCAAAACCGAACAATAAGGAACTTTCTGGTGATGGCTTTGGAAGTTGAACCTAAAGTGTGGCCAATAATCATCGAGATTATTCTTTTTGTTCGTGGCATTAGCCAATATTCTTGCATCAAGTATTCTCCATTCATGCTGACGAATAACCGCGAGCCAGTGTTGCCGTTTGTTATGAAGCGCAACCTGGACTAAGTGAAAAGAATGAACAAGAATACACAGAAGGAGATGGAGATGAAGAACAACCCTTTGATCTCGATTTTTTGGGCACCGTTTTTTCATCAGCAACAAAAAATATATAACCATTACCAACGTTATGGTTATAATTTTTTTCTTATGGCAAACATTTCTCCAAATATTCCAAAGAAGCGTCACACATTCCTTTTATAAAATCATAAACTTAAAGTTTACCTTGTTCTATAAAGGTTCTGTGGTAACGTGACTTGATTTTATTTTATATATTCTTGGCATAAGTCAAGTACATTAGTATATTTCTTAATATTAAATTTTGAATGAAAGAAAATACTTGCGTTGATTAAGAAATGCGAAAGTTAATAATAGTATATTTATATAATCTTACAGTATACTCAATGCGTGTGCGATTCATTTGTCCTTTCGTCAGAGAAAAGCAATAAATGTTAAAGAAAAGCCACATTCCATTCCATCAACACCCCAACACCCCTTCTACACTACATTATTCTGATCATCTGGGTATCAGTTTGAAAAAAACGTTTTAAAAAAATGATCTTTCGATTTCAAGAGATTATTTGAGTCTTAACTCAACAGTTCACTCTTAATTTTCTGGTATTATTTCATTCAAAAGGTTCTTATTTTTCGAGAAAACTCAAGTCATGAATTCACGGATTCTGTTTTACCACGACACCAGCTTAAAATCTCTCACCGTATCGTTGATAAAATAAATGTTATACTCAATTGAGCGCAACTAATACAAAATAAAAAAGAGTTTTCAAAGAAACTAGGGTTTTTCAAAAAGATTTTCAACTTTTTTTATAAAGATGAGAGGAGTTTCATGTGGTACCTTCTTTTGTTTATTAAGACTTTTTCTTTTTTAAACTTTTTTAACCGCGCCAATATCCAGGGTAAATGATCCAAAGCTTTGGATTTTTCAAACAATTGTGCATTTTTTAAATGGCCAAAAGGAAATGATAAAAAAAGATAATCTTCATTTTATTAGACTTAATTTTAACATGCGACACTTCGATTTAAAAATAAAATAAACAACCTGAAATACCCAGCAGAAAAACACTGTTTTCAGAAAAAAAATTACGATGGTTACTGATTGCAATTTTTTTTTGTTAAAGAATCTGCCATTGAAACGTTTATCTGGTTTATCTGGTTTATCTGGTTTGTTGCCAGATTTGTTAATCAGATTGTTTCATCAGCGATTGTTTTTCTTACGTATGTACGTTTTGATTGATTGGTAAGTTTCTAGAGGATCAAACTACTCTTATAACTTGTTTGTAACTTGTTTATAACTTGTTTGTAAGCCACCAATAAAGTTGTAAACTTAAAAAAAAAAATCACAAAATGAATTTAAAAAGACATTTGAAAGTGGCAAAAGTAAAAAGCAAAAGACTCGACGTTTATGTTTATTACTTGAGAAGTACATAAGATGCCTTACATGTTAATAGCAATACTTACATGTTAATAGCAATACTTACATGTTAATAGCAATACTTACATGTTAATAGCAATACTTACATGTTAATAGCAATACTTACATGTTAATAGCAATACTTACATGTTAATAGCAATACTTACATGTTAATAGCAATACTTACATGTTAATAGCAATACTTACATGTTAATAGCAATACTTACATGTTAGTAGCAATACTTCATTAACAAACAGGAGGTGCTAGATCAGAATACCAATAAGTTGAATGAAATCAATTCAACAAAACAAAGTACAAAGTTGAACAACAGAAAAGGATAATACCCTCTTGGTTACTTTGCATTCAAAGCCGATAATCTA
>NW_028324310.1:15562500-15682500 GCF_058129835.1 Hydra viridissima
AATTTAATTTTGACTTTTTTTAATTAAAACTTTTCAACTAAAATAAAATTAACAGCAATACTTAAAAAATAACGTTGCACAATCAAATTAACTTCAAAACATCAACACACCGCCATTTTAGGTGTGCTTTCGTTGCTTTTGTATTTTTTATTTTTTTTTGTTTTTGGTTTTTTTTTCTGTGCGTCGTCTGAGTATGCCAAACGATTTTGGTGAACTTTTCGCAGAAACGAAACGCGTTTCCTCCAACGAAGCACTTGTTACCTCGTTATTACTTTTTCAGCCCTCGTGTAGCACATTACTCGCTAATTAGTGCAGTTGTTATTTCCACAACTGCCCATTGAAATCGCCTATAAAAACGCGCTTCGCAAACGTAAGTTCAAACGCAAGCAAGTTCAAACGCAAAGCACAAGCGAATTCAAAAAAAACCTTCAAACCGCTTGACAATCATGGCAACCAAGATAGTTTTCATCGCAGCTTGTGTTCTGGCTGTCACAGCAAACGCAGTGCGTGTAGTGCAAGACCAAGACGACGGCTACGAACACCAGAACACCGACTACGGACACGAGAAAACAGACTACGAACCCAAGAAAACCGACTACGAACCCAAGAAAACCGACTAAGAACCCAAGGAAACCGACTACGAACCCAAAAAAACCGACTACGAACCCAAGAATATCGACTACCAACCAAAACGCGTTATTTGTGTCGGTAAGAGATTTATTGAGAATTTGCTTCAGCAAAACTTACCTAAGAATGTCGCGCTTTTGTTTTTTAACCGAGTTGCGTATTTGGCTAGAGCGCGCTAAACTTGCTATTTTGTTTTTGAGCCAAGAAGCTCACCGTTTAATCTTGTCTTTGAACTTTAGGTGTCGACGTTACAAACGACTGCATCTATCGTGCTGACGGCAACTACGCTATTGACAGCGAGCCTCGATCTGGTTACGTAGCATGTGTCAACAAAAGAGCCATATGCATGCCATGTCCATACGGATTAGTCTTTTGCGCCAAAGCTGGTTACCGTGGTCTCGGACAATGCCTCGGAAAGTATGATGAATGCCCACCGCGACCCTACTGATTGTAATTATGTTCGAAATAACAATGATGCTAGAATGTTTTGAGCAGTGTTCGTTTTTTTTATTAGTGTTTTATTAGTGCGCGGCTAGACCGATGT
The DNA here is from genome assembly GCF_058129835.1 of Hydra viridissima. Lineage (NCBI taxonomy): Eukaryota > Metazoa > Cnidaria > Hydrozoa > Anthoathecata > Hydridae > Hydra > Hydra viridissima. The sequence continues at coordinate 15,563,672 of NW_028324310.1, forward strand.
TGCACGGTTTGCGAAGATCCTAAGTGATCTATTCCGGGATCATTCGGGAGATGGGAGAAAAAGTTAAAAAAAAGGATAAAATAAATGAATAAAAAAAAGATAATAAGAAGACCTACGGCGGCAGCAACAGCTCGACAAGCAATGTTACAAACTTAAGAAACCCTAAGTGAAACGGTCTTTCCCACTTTGTTAACCGATAGATGCGTTGCAGGCCAAAAACCTTGAGCCTGGTAGAACCCGCCCGCGTCAGTGCGAAAGCTTTGCTTTCAGCTCAAAATTAGATTTAACTTTCTCTCTCTCTCTCTCTCTCTGCGCGATTTTTAAGTCGCAAACGTTTCAAAAAGTCTTTTCGACTTGTAAGCTCAGCAAAGGACTGTTCTTTCGGCAAAATCGGCCAGTCGGAAAACACCTTTGACGTTCGCTCGGCACAAACCTAAAGTTAACACCGCGGTCTTTCGGCTAGCGGTTTCGCGTCGACAGATAGTTGGCGGCGCATTGGTCGCGCTTTCACGGCCGAATATTAATGCTGCTCGTCCACATAGGCGGCCATCCTGTTAAAGAGAGGCCAGTTTGTTGACGATTAACCGATCGTGCAAAGCAAAGGGGAGAAAGATCGGCTTTGTTTTAGCTCAACTCTGTTCAGAAATTGTTTTACCAAATGCTAGCGGCGCAGTTTGCCACTTGGCCATTCACACGAATCGGCTACTTTCAACATCGCTTCTGACCCTTGCAACTTAGTCACAAAACCACGAACAAAGACACTCGCCATAATATTTCTCATAACCATGATGTTCACCGTAATGTTCGACGGTAGTTCTTTAAACCACTGAAGAGGTGCTGAACGAAATTGCAACAGCTTAAAACTTAGGGTTTTTTTTTTTTTTTTAATGTTTACAACGCTTTGTTGTACATGCGCATGAACAAGAATTAAACTCAGCTGCGTGTTTTTGTCATTTTTTGAAATTTACTTTCTTCTAAAGCGATATCGAGTTATCAGGCTCCTTTGCTTCTGAAGATGAGTGCAGTTTTGTTGGTAACTGTAAACTAAACCCTGACACAAGTTTTGATGATTAAGTAAGAGAGTTACGTTACATTATGATAAACTACAAGAATAACAAGTTGTTACGGCTTGTCGTAGTATGTTACAAATCTGCCATCAAGCATCTAACTAAAGAAGCGAATCTGCTATTAAGTAAATGACTAAAGAAATAAAGGAAAGTAGGTAAACTAGAAATACAACGGGCTATAACCGTTTCTAATGCTTTTCATTTTTTAAGCTTACGGGAGAGAATTCACACCTCGCGAATGAAATGCGAAAAACAAAGGAACGCAAAACTTGCAGTGATCAAAAAGCAGTTGCCCTTCTACCGATTGCACCGTACATAAACGTGTTGCTTCCCGATCAAACCTTGGTAACCTTACGCATATCGCGAGGTTAGGATTATTTTGTTCTAGCTCCCGTTTTTAAAGTTGGCAGAAAATGAGTTATTAGCTTTAGTTAGTAATGATTGCTTTTAAAATACGCTTTGTTTTATAAAACTTTTTTCTAAATAATTTGTTTAAACGTTCTTTAAAAATCAAAGCTAAAATTTTAAATAACTTTTACTTTTGGAAAAAAAAGCCAAAACTTTCCCCCGTAGTTTAAACTTGGAGATAGAAGAAAATAACTCTAACCTCGCCATATTGTATTTTTAGCGGCCTGTTAAAGAAAAGAAACAAAGCGCTTCTATCTTTTTTTTGTTGATTCAAATTTCTTCAAAGCTAGATGCCTTAAGTTCTTTAGTTCAAGTTTTTTATAAATAGATCCTAACGAGTTGTTGGTTCTTCTAACTCCATAACATCAAGTAGGGCTTACGCATGACAAAAAGAAACAATCTGGAGAAGAAATGATCAAGGTTCTTATGCATGGCTACCACGGCATAAATCTGGCTTACGGAGAGCTGCAATTGGTAAATATGATAATATAAACACGATATAAATAATATAACAATATAAATAACAATATAATATGATATAAAATATGATAGTATGATAATACGATAATAATATCTTAAGACTTTTTGTTGTTATTGATGTGTTTTGGGAAATACTGCTCAAGCGCACAGTTTAATGCGTTTTACAAAACTTATTACTAAAGTAAAGAACAGCTAAATATTGCTGATTTAATTTTAACTTGCAGCAGTTCTTCGTGTGCTTTTACTTACTGCGGAGTTTGAAAATAGCGATTTCTGGAACAAAAGAATCACAAATGCGAAATCGAGCGCTAGCTAAGTTGAAGTGATCAACAGTTCGAAAAGACGTTATGAAAAATGTTTGAACTTATAACGCTAAGTAGTTTAATATGAGTAAGCTTTGAATAAGACATTTATTCATTTCTAAAATTTTAACGATTTGTATTAGCGTTTTACTGATGCTTTATTCGAAGCATAAAAAAAAAAAAGAAAAAGGTAAATAAGAGAAAGACCGTGTCTTCTTGAGTGCGTGCGTGCGTCAAAGTGCACTCGAAAAAGCAACGCCTTCTCAACTCTGCAGTGAGCATTAAAGAAACCAAGCTGAACTGCTTTCCGATCTGCATGCCGGAATCCAACGCATTTTGTTTTCACTCCTAAGTAGGCTTATGCGCTTGTTCATTTTTCTTTCGGCCAATTTAGGTGTGCTTTCGTTGCTTTTGTATTTTTTATTTTTTTTTTGTTTTTGGTTGTTTTTTTCTGTGCGTCGTCTGAGTATGCGCTTGTGCCAAACAATTATGGTGAACTTTTCGCAGAAACGAAACGCGTTTCCTCCAACGAAGCACTTGTTACCTCGTTATTACTTTTTCAGCCCTCGTGTAGCACATTACTCGCTAATTAGTGCAGTTGTTATTTCCACAACTGCCCATTGAAATCGCCTATAAAAACGCGCTTCGCAAACGTAAGTTCAAACGCAAGCAAGTTCAAACGCAAAGCACAAGCGAATTCAAAAAAAACCTTCAAACCGCTTGACAATCATGGCAACCAAGATAGTTTTTATCGCAGCTTGTGTTCTGGCTGTCACAGCAAACGCAGTGCGTGTAGTGCAAGACCAAGACGACGGCTACGAACACCAGAACACCGACTACGGACACGAGAAAACAGACTACGAACCCAAGAAAACCGACTACGAACCCAAGAAAACAGACTACGAACCCAAGAAAACAGACTACGAACCCAAAAAAACCGACTACGAACCCAAGAAAACCGACTACGAACCCAAGGAAACCGACTACGAACCCAAGAAAACCGACTACGAACCCAAGGAAACCGACTACGAACCCAAGAAAACCGACTACGAACCCAAGAACATTGACTACGAACCCAGGAAAACCGACTACGAACCCAAGAATATCGACTACCAACCAAAACGCGTTATTTGTGTCGGTAAGAGATTTATTGAGAATTTGCTTCAGCAAAACTTACCTAAGAATGTTGCGCTTTTGTTTTTTAACCGAGTTGCGTATTTGGCTAGAGCGCGCTAAACTTGCTTTTTTGTTTTTGAGCCAAGAAGCTCATCGTTTAATCTTGTCTTTGAACTTTAGGTGTCGACGTTACAAACGACTGCATCTATCGTGCTGACGGCAACTACGCTATTGACAGCGAGCCTCGATCTGGTTACGTAGCATGTGTCAACAAAAGAGCCATATGCATGCCATGTCCATACGGATTAGTCTTTTGCGCCAAAGCTGGTTACCGTGGTCTCGGACAATGCCTCGGAAAGTATGATGAATGCCCGCCGCGACCCTACTGATTGTAGTTATGTTCAAAATAACAATTATGCTAGATTGTTTTGAGCAGTGCACTATGGGACAAAAGTATACAAATTTTGCACAAAAATATTTTTGATAATTATTTTGTTTGTTTATGCCAGCAAATGTCATTACATAAACCCCATATTGGTTTTCATCGGAATATTTGAAAAATTTAAGATTTGAAGATTGGACTTAGTCCTGACAAAGGATTTTCTGGGTTGGTTCCTTACTGCATAACTCCATCCATATTTCAATTTTTTGATATGTTCTCAATAAAAAGTAAATGAAAAATAGTTTGGTTTTTTTATTACAGCATTAACAATTATATTATAAGATATTATAAGTAGGTAGATATTGCAGTTATTTAGTAATTAATAAATATGCAAAATTTACTGCTAAATATCTAAGCCCATGTCTTCAAAATAGTCAATAATAGAACCTTCATTTAAATCTATGAAACTTGATTCCTTAGTTGTAGTGTCCCAATCAGCCTCTTGTTCATAATTTTTAAATAATAGGAAATTTTTGACAGCACCTGATACCTGGTGTTTAATCCTTTTCATTCTCACATCCAGTTTTGCTGAAGACACTGCAGGGTCCGCTGAATCTAATGCTCGATTAAATACATCGAGCAAATTACTTTTACGAGAACACTTTCGAGAATGATATCTTCAATTCTGCCTATAGTACTTGTTACAAGATTCAGCTCCCTCTTCACCAAAAAATCCAGGTGATAATGGTAGTGTCATAATAATGTTTTTTGAACGACAAAGAATTTTATGAAGAGAGGCAGGCATGTTGAACCATTTATATTTACTAATAAATAAGGAATATGTATCATGGCAGAAGGACCCAAATTTTTCAAAGATCAAATGTTCGTAACAATTAAGGGCAGCAAGAATTTTTACTTAAAAACGAGTTATACTTAAACAAATATTTTGTGCATGTAAGCTTTCAGAAGTAATCTTTAATGCAAATCATAAAGATGATCACATGTATGTATTAGCAAGGCCGTAGATAACTTTTTTGATGTTTGAGCTAAGCAACTTTGAAACATGAAGAAAACTCCATATTTAAGTAGGTTCATATATATAAGGAATGAGGATGCTACGCAAAAAATTGCGGTGATTGGAGACTGGGAACAACAAAAACCCCAAAACGTTAGCCCCCCAGCCCCAAATATGAGGGCAATGAGTCAAATTTGTTATTTTTTTTTTTAATTTAAAATTTTTTATTTTATTCATCAATAAATTTCAAATTTGATTCAATAATCTCTTTTTGATCGGCTTCAATGACTTTATAAAGTTTACACCCCCCTCAAATTGAGGTTTTTGTGAAGTTCTATCATTCTGTTTGAAGTTCTATAACTTTCAAACGGGGATTTTGAGGGGTATATAACCTTAACCTTTTTGAAACCCGGAGTATTCAAATAAATGTATCAGAAGATTCTCAGTGTAGTCATCCAGAGAAAATGTGCATGAAGTGTTATACTTCTCTTAGAAACATCGAAAATAGAGGCAGTAAAGTTTTCAAAGCTCCAAAAATTTGGGTAAAATGTCCAACAGTTGAATGCAAATGTGTTTTTGGTATTCCTGGTCGAAAACCTCTATCTAATGTTGGGCAACCAAGAAAGGTTAAAAAATGGACAAAATTTCATATAAAATCATTTCTTGATTCATTGCCTATACAAGAAGATAAAGAAATTTTAACAGAACTAAACCATGAACTAAATCCACATATAGTTTTATGCATTTGTAAGATTTGTGGGGAAGTTATGAATCAGCCTGTCATGCTAAAGAACTGTCAACACTCATTCTGTAGCTTGTGCATTTTATCAAATGTTAAAGATAAATTAGAAAATGATTCAAATTGTCCATTATGTAAAACTAACATCACAATTGACAGCCTATCATATTCTGTCCATATATCTGAAATTATAAAACATTTAACTATTATATGCAAGAATTGTGACAAAAAAGTATTTTTGAAAGACAAAAATTTTGAAAATCATGACTGCAGAAAAATATCAAATAGCACCATAAATGAAAACAACCAATTAGTTAGCATAAACAGTTTTTACCAAATCACTGACACAAGTGAAATCCCACAAGAAGCCAATGATGCTGTTTTACATATCATTAAAAAAAAGTTGAATCAGTCCAAAACATCTACAATAGAATTTTCATCCGGTGGGCCTAGGGTAAGAAATATGTTTTAACTTTATAGCAAGTTAAATAGTGTTTACTTTTCTATTATGCTAGATATAATTATAATTATTAGAATTGTAGTAGTATTTAAACTTTATTACATCATTTTAATGCAATCTATATTTTAAGCAAGAGTAAACTAGTTTGATTTAGTTTTTTTAATATTAAATATAACTTATAAAAAAAAATATAAAATATTATTTTATTTTCTATTTTAAGTAATGTTTTGTTTAATTTACAGCCACTTTGTTTTGTTTCTGCTCCCAAAGCTTATAAAGATAGCGCAAACTGTAGTAACAGCACTCTAAGAAAAAGACAAAAATATTTATTGGAACAATTCAACCATACAGCTGGTAGTTCTAAGGACTCTAAAATCTGTCAAACAGCTGTAATGTTAAAGTCATATGATAATGATGAAGCAAATGAAATTTTAACTAAAGCCAATATTGGAAGAGTGGATTTAAATGCAGAAGAAATGGTTGCTTTAAAAGCTGATATGGGTATTCCTTGGAATAAATTGAAAACTATGGCTAGGTAAATATAAATATGGAACTTAAAATACTTTTTGTAATTTCGTTTTTTATTTGAGAACTTGTAGTTCATTTTTACAATTGTTTATAATTGCAAAACTTATTGCTTGTATATTATTATTCTAGGTGGTTAAATTCGAAAAATATTAAAACTGCTTCAAACAACAAACAAAGAGTTGTTGCAAAGGAATGGGCTGGAAATGATTTAGTTGTTTTAGATGGACCATTTACATTTCAAAATGAGAATAATAATGCTGTTGTTGAAATTAAACTAGCTCCTCGGGCATATATCAACGACCTACCTCAAAATATAGAAAACCTACTAAATCTTATGGAAAAGTAATAACTCATTAATTTGAGATATTTTTAATAAACACTTAAATTTATAAATTACTAGAAAAATAAAAGTTAATCTTTATACTAATTTGTATAAGATAAGTATATATATATATATATATATATATATATATATATATATATATATATATATATATATATATATATATATATATATATATATATATATATATATATATATATATATATATATATGTATACAAACTTACAAATTTAAATGTTAATTCTTTAAGGTTTGACTTACTTAAACATGATGGGATTATAAAGGATGAAATACATATAAAAAATGGTGGTGATCATGGAGGTGGTTCTTTTAAAATGAGTTACCAAGTTGTTAATCAAAATCAGCCTAACTCAAAATCAAATAGTCTTGTGTTTAGTACTTTTGAAGCAAAAGACTATCGTGTCAATCTGAATGTTGGAGTGTCTAGATATACACAGCAAGTTGATGAGTTGCAAAAAATGGTTTGGAAGTAAGTTAATATGTCACAGCAGTCACGGTTAATATTTGTTCTGAACAATAAAATATAATTTTTCAGAACAATTCATATTACTTTTTTTTTCTTGAGTTTCCACACATGTTTGGGTGGGTACTTTGTAATTAGTTTTAGGATGTTATTACTGTATCAAAGCTGTAAAATATTTATTCTCCATAAAGTCTTAGATAAAAAAACTTTTTTGTTTAGAAATCACCATTGTCGTGTTTTTATGTTTGGAGATTACGATTTTCTGTGCAGTGTATATGGAATCACAGGAGCTAGTGGTAAGTTTTTTTTCTACTATGAAATAAATAAATCATTATCCTAACAAATCTATTTCTGCAATTGAATAATTATTTTTTTAATCAGTCGTACAACACATTATTTATTACTTTTTTTCTTCATTTCACAGGTCGGCACTGCTGCCTCTTTTGTGACATAACAAAGGAAGAGATCAAAATAACTCCTGAAAATCGAAAACATAATGTTTCACATAGAACACTTTGTTCGTTAAGAGATAACTTTGAGTCTTTTCAGAGTTTTGGAGGAATTTTAAAGAATGCGAAGCTTTTCAACAATGTTATTGATCAATCTTTGTTTAATATTCCTCTGGATCAAGTAAATTAGTTCTTTTTATTTAAATAATGCTGTTATACTACAAAATAGTTACAGTTGTTTTTATTAATTTTAACAGGTTGCAGTGCCTGCATTACATATATCTCTGGGTATCTACTTGAAGTTTTTTATTATGTTAGAAGATGAGTGTCATTTAATTGATATAAAACTTGCTGGAGAACTTGCATTAAGAAATAAAACTATTGGTAAAGCAGAATTTGACAAGTTTATTTCCATGCATGTCCAATCAAGTCTTTTGAATAGCATTATTACAGATTGTCTAGAAAAAATTACTCTTCTGCAAGACACAGTTGGAATACAAGTTTTGCGTGATCCAGAAAGAGCAGAAGATATTTTGAAAATATATAAACCAAGAATTCTTTATTATGAATTGAGAAAAAACGAAAAGGTATTGTTTTTCAGTAAAAAATATGAATCATTAAATTTACTATTAATCAAAATTTATAGATAAAACTTGCTTTAAAACTTTGTTCAAACTAGGATAATACAATTTAATAAAGAGGATGAAGTTTTTCTTACTTTAAGTTATCAATAATTTTTTTAATTTGTACAAATATAATTAAAAGATTAAATATCTGTAAATTTTGTCTACCTAATTTAATTAAAAAACATATTATTAGTCAATAGAGCTACAAAGTTTACACGAATGTAACGAACTAGACAAAGTGTCAGGACCATGCATTCAAAAACTAGATGAAATATTGAAAGAAAATAAAGTTGAAAGGCAAGCCTATCATGGGAAATGTTTTGTAGGAAACCATGTTCACAAAATGCTTAAGGTTGTTGTTTTAATACTGTAAATACATATATATATATATATATATATATATATATATATATATATATATATATATATATATATATATATATATATATATATATATATATAAATGCATATATGTGTATATACAACAAACTGTTTTATTATATATAATAAAAAAGTGTATTGCATAAAATAATATATTTAATGCTCAATGCTAATAATGCCTTGATTTATGAATTGATTTGACTTTTTTTGATATTTTTTTATTTATAGCATCAACCATTGCTTGACTTATGCAATTCGATTCCAAAGCTAGTTGTAGACCTTGGATTTATAGATACTGGTGTTCACTTACAATCTATTGATGTGAGCCAGAAATTTAAAAAGTTATTTTCATATTATTCTAAGTGTCATAATATTATGAATAGTTCACACTATTTCAAAGATAATGATATTCAGGAGCTTGGTAAATATTTAACTGACTTTTTCGATTTTACTCTTGTAAATTTTTATCTTGATTGTAAATTATAATACCTAAACTACCTCTTGTTATTTTTACAGTATGATATTATTGAGTATTATTTTTCTTTATGTATTGTATAATGGAAAATTTCGTCAATTTTTAGATTTAGCAATCAAAAAACTCATGGAATTTTATAGATTTACATGGCCAGATGCTTCTGTAACACCTAAAATGCATTTACTTGAAAACCATGTATATCAGTTTATTGAAAAATGGAGATTAGGAATCGGTGTGTATGGTGAACAAGGTGGTGAAAGTTTACACGCCGAATTCAACAATCTTAATAGATTATTCTGGCATATGAAGGGTTGTAGTCGGCTAGAAAGCACTGTTAAAGAACATTTTTTAAGAAATCATCCTAAAGCAAAAGATATAAAGCCAATTGTAAAAAAAAGAAAAATGAGTTAATAAAATTTTACAAATATTTTTGTAAAAGAATTTTAAAATTAGTTGAAAATTTGTTATAAATTTTAAAAGTTTAAAAGAAAAACAAATTCCTAATTTAAATTTCATTTTCAAATTGACCTTATTGATTTTAACCCTTAAGCATAAATAAGCTAACCTTACATTTTTTTCAGTCAAAAAAATAAAATAATTTTTGCCTAACGTTATATAAATTATCTCGATTTAAAAAAATGACTGGTGAAAATGATTAATATAAAATTTTTCCTTAGAGTATCGAGAATAAGAATATGTTTTAATTTTTATCCAAAAAATTTTCAGTCGCAAGATATTCTTTAAATAAGTGAGGGGATGCTGTTTTTTTTTCACCTAAAAACTTAATTATTTTAAACAAAAAAATCTCTTACTTTACGACTTATTATTATTATTTTTTTTAATTTAATAAAGAGCTTATCAATTATATAACTTAAAAACTTTTTATTTTTTTGATTGCGAAGACTAAATAGACATTTAGAAAGGAAATCAATCACTAAAGTTTTTAGTTTTTACGGAAAAACTGCTCCGCCATTTTTTTTTATTTTTTATATAGTGTAATTTAATGCGCATGCTCACAATAACATCCTACGCTTAAATCACCGTGCAAGGCATCCTTTAAAAGATACACTCTCTAGTTCAGTTTTACCAATATGTCAAGGCTGGTGTCATGTTGGCTGTGCAGGTGTTAATCAAAAACAGACACAATATATCTGAAACTTTTGCCAAAAATAATGCTTTTATGTATTTTATTTTACAATATTTAGTGCGGTTGTTCTTAAAACAGATATGGTATATATTATTTTACATTATTTAGTATAACTATCTTTAATACCTACCTTCCTCCTATATTCTAATCTTAAACATACAATTTAAATAAAAATTGTACCATATGTGGTGATACCTGTTTTCGGCATTTTCCAGAAGAAAAAAAAGTTCAAGTTGCATAGAGTTTATTAAATGAAAAACTTCATTTCATTGTATTATGGGCAGTTAGGTGTTAAGGTGAGTTTCCACTTTCCGTTTTAGGCACGGGAAAGGGAAAGGGACAGGAAAATTAATCACGTGAGCATGCGCAATTTGTAACTTAGTTTTGAAAATAAATCACGCGCATGCTCACATGATTAATTTTCCCATCCCTTTCCCTTTCCCGTAGCTAAAACGGATGAGTGGAAACTCACCTTCAGGTTATGTTATATCAGAATATTTCCAATTGCTGGTTTTATAAAAACCATTCCTTTTAATCAGTTCTTTAAATCCCTTAAATCTAAAATCATAAAATATTTGTAAAGCTGTAAAGTAAGTGAAATCAAGAAAGTGGTACAATATCGGATTACAATGGTAAAATTAAAGATCTAGTTTCCTTAATTGTACTCTTAGCGCTATTTTTTTAATTTGATTCTTCGAGACTTAACGCTTTTTAAATTTTGAGTTTTTTTAACATCTTTACAACAAACAATCCCTAAATTATGAAATCCGATTGAAAACCCATGTTTTCACTCAGTAGATTACCTACATTTTTTAGTTTTGTCTTAGGGGGTACAATATTGGCAACCTTACTCTACAGTGCCTTGAAAATGGAATGAATCAATCATGTTCAAGATTGCTATTTTTGTATATTATGTTAGTTTATGTTAATTCCAGTAAATGTCGGCTAGGCAAAAATGACCAAAAACTTTTTACTCAAATTTTCCTTCAACCTCGGCTCCAGTGCATCATAGTGAACATTTTCCTTACTTTCTTGTCTTAAATTGAATGATTCTAAAGTGTCCGCTCCAGTTCATCATTTTCCTTACCTTCTCGTCTTGAACTGAATGATTCTAAAAAAATCTATATTAGAAACTTTTAGTGCTGGCAGTGACAGCGAAGACCACGTTATCAAATCAATATGTAATAAACCATAGCTCATTAAGTTAAAAGACGTAATTAATTAGAAGCTGAATTTATCCAGAAACCAAACAGAAATTGTAGCTTCCCAGTTGAAAAAGTGATGACTGGAGAGAAATACTTTAGTAAATGTTCAAAATAGCATTTAGAAAGTGTCATGAAGTATTTTATTGTTTTATCGCTAAAGAAGACCGCCTCTGTTCTTGATAGAATTCTTTAAAGAAGTTCGAATCATGTACATTCTGACCAGCGTTTTTTCATACACGTAGTTCTACAAAATTAAGAAAACGTGAAAATGGTGTTTGAGAGTTTGACGTAATGAGTGGCAAATAAAATTTATCTGTAAATTAAAAAGATACATAAAAAAGCCATTTTTATTCAGAAATTTATAATTTAAAATTTAGAAGAAAGGAAAACATTAATATTGTCAAGTTACAAAAAAAAAAAAATTTCTTCGGCACCATGACGACGAATGTGGGTCCTCTCTTCTTTTTGAAAAATTTCCAGGATTTATATTTTTTGGCACAAAATTGTTGTTCCGTCTCTTGAAGTACTGGTGGACATGCTCTAAAAACTTTTTTATGCAACATTCTAAGAAGCTTCCTACACTTTGGTCGGGCTACTCTTTTCTGTAGTTCGGATAACAGAGGTCTCTTAGATTTTTTATAACATCTAATGTTGGAATATTTTTTAAAAATAGCGCTGCTGTATTGATGGATGCAAACAAATGATCTGGCGACGCGTCTTTGGGAACAACCGGAACAATGACTGAATTTTTTTTTAAAATCTGCGATAGATATATGTCAACTTTGGTCACTATTTTAATCGGTCTACGAATTCCAGGTGTCCTCTTGAGATCTCAAATAAAACAGACATTTAATTGCATTTAATTGTTTTTAATTGTATCCCATTGTTAAAACATGGTTATAAATTTGCTTATTAAATAAATGAGTTATCTCAATAAAACTAGTATAACTCATCTTTAATGATATCAAGTTTTTCCATCTTTAATTTTAATAAAGTTTTCCATCTTTAATTTTACCAAATTTTGCCTTCTTTAATTTTACCAAACTTTGCCGTCTTTAATTTTACCAAACTTTGCCGTCTTTAATTTTACCAAACTTTGCCGTCTTTAATTTTACCAAACTTTGCCGTCTTTAATTTTACCAAACTTTGCCGTCTTTAATTTTACCAAACTTTGCCGTCTTTAATTTTACCAAACTTTGCCGTCTTTAATTTTACCAAACTTTGCCGTCTTTAATTTTACCTTTAATGTTACTCATCTTTAATGTTACCAAACTTTTGCCAAACTTTTGATACTACCAAACTTTGCCAATGTAAAATGAAACAACCAAAATTTAATTTTGACTTTTTTTAATTAAAACTTTTCAACTAAAATAAAATTAACAGCAATACTTAAAAAATAACGTTGCACAATCAAATTAACTTCAAAACTTCAACACACCGCCATTTTAGGTGTGCTTTCGTTGCTTTTGTATTTTTTATTTTTTTTTGTTTTTGGTTTTTTTTTCTGTGCGTCGTCTGAGTATGCCAAACGATTTTGGTGAACTTTTCGCAGAAACGAAACGCGTTTCCTCCAACGAAGCACTTGTTACCTCGTTATTACTTTTTCAGCCCTCGTGTAGCACATTACTCGCTAATTAGTGCAGTTGTTATTTCCACAACTGCCCATTGAAATCGCCTATAAAAACGCGCTTCGCAAACGTAAGTTCAAACGCAAGCAAGTTCAAACGCAAAGCACAAGCGAATTCAAAAAAAACCTTCAAACCGCTTGACAATCATGGCAACCAAGATAGTTTTCATCGCAGCTTGTGTTCTGGCTGTCACAGCAAACGCAGTGCGTGTAGTGCAAGACCAAGACGACGGCTACGAACACCAGAACACCGACTACGGACACGAGAAAACAGACTACGAACCCAAGAAAACCGACTACGAACCCAAGAAAACCGACTAAGAACCCAAGGAAACCGACTACGAACCCAAAAAAACCGACTACGAACCCAAGAATATCGACTACCAACCAAAACGCGTTATTTGTGTCGGTAAGAGATTTATTGAGAATTTGCTTCAGCAAAACTTACCTAAGAATGTCGCGCTTTTGTTTTTTAACCGAGTTGCGTATTTGGCTAGAGCGCGCTAAACTTGCTATTTTGTTTTTGAGCCAAGAAGCTCACCGTTTAATCTTGTCTTTGAACTTTAGGTGTCGACGTTACAAACGACTGCATCTATCGTGCTGACGGCAACTACGCTATTGACAGCGAGCCTCGATCTGGTTACGTAGCATGTGTCAACAAAAGAGCCATATGCATGCCATGTCCATACGGATTAGTCTTTTGCGCCAGAGCTGGTTACCGTGGTCTCGGACAATGCCTCGGAAAGTATGATGAATGCCCACCGCGACCCTACTGATTGTAATTATGTTCGAAATAACAATGATGCTAGAATGTTTTGAGCAGTGTTCGTTTTTTTTATTAGTGTTTTATGAGTGCGCGGCTAGACCGATGTTGCACGGTTTGCGAAGATCCTAAGTGATCTATTCCGGGATCATTCGGGAGATGGGAGAAAAAGTTAAAAAAAAGGATAAAATAAATGAATAAAAAAAAGATAATAAGAAGACCTACGGCGGCAGCAACAGCTCGACAAGCAATGTTACAAACTTAAGAAACCCTAAGTGAAACGGTCTTTCCCACTTTGTTAACCGATAGATGCGTTGCAGGCCAAAAACCTTGAGCCTGGTAGAACCCGCCCGCGTCAGTGCGAAAGCTTTGCTTTCAGCTCAAAATTAGATTTAACTTTCTCTCTCTCTCTCTCTCTCTGCGCGATTTTTAAGTCGCAAACGTTTCAAAAAGTCTTTTCGACTTGTAAGCTCAGCAAAGGACTGTTCTTTCGGCAAAATCGGCCAGTCGGAAAACACCTTTGACGTTCGCTCGGCACAAACCTAAAGTTAACACCGCGGTCTTTCGGCTAGCGGTTTCGCGTCGACAGATAGTTGGCGGCGCATTGGTCGCGCTTTCACGGCCGAATATTAATGCTGCTCGTCCACATAGGCGGCCATCCTGTTAAAGAGAGGCAAGTTTGTTGACGATTAACCGATCGTGCAAAGCAAAGGGGAGAAAGATCGGCTTTGTTTTAGCTCAACTCTGTTCAGAAATTGTTTTACCAAATGCTAGCGGCGCGGTTTGCCACTTGGCCATTCACACGAATCGGCTACTTTCAACATCGCTTCTGACCCTTGCAACCACGGAATTTGGGGTTATTACCAAATTTTTGGCTTAACAAGACCCGCATTCTTTATAGTATCAAAAAGTATCAATTATTTTGGTACCGAATGAAAGGTGAATACTCCGGGTTTCAAAAAGGTTAAGGTTATATACCCCTCAAAATCCCCGTTTGAAAGTTATAGAACTTCAAACAGAATGATAGAACTTCACAAAAACCTCAATTTGAGGGGGGTGTAAACTTTATAAAGTCATTGAAGCCGATCAAAAAGAGATTATTGAATCAAATTTGAAATTTATTGATGAATAAAATAAAAAATTTTAAATTAAAAAAAAAAATAACAAATTTGACTCATTGCCCTCATATTTGGGGCTGGGGGGCTAACGTTTTGGGGTTTTTGTTGTTCCCAGTCTCCAATCACCGCAATTTTTTGCGTAGCATCCTCATTCCTTATATATATGAACCTACTTAAATATGGAGTTTTCTTCATGTTTCAAAGTTGCTTAGCTCAAACATCAAAAAAGTTATCTACGGCCTTGCTAATACATACATGTGATCATCTTTATGATTTGCATTAAAGATTACTTCTGAAAGCTTACATGCACAAAATATTTGTTTAAGTATAACTCGTTTTTAAGTAAAAATTCTTGCTGCCCTTAATTGTTACGAACATTTGATCTTTGAAAAATTTGGGTCCTTCTGCCATGATACATATTCCTTATTTATTAGTAAATATAAATGGTTCAACATGCCTGCCTCTCTTCATAAAATTCTTTGTCGTTCAAAAAACATTATTATGACACTACCATTATCACCTGGATTTTTTGGTGAAGAGGGAGCTGAATCTTGTAACAAGTACTATAGGCAGAATTGAAGATATCATTCTCGAAAGTGTTCTCGTAAAAGTAATTTGCTCGATGTATTTAATCGAGCATTAGATTCAGCGGACCCTGCAGTGTCTTCAGCAAAACTGGATGTGAGAATGAAAAGGATTAAACACCAGGTATCAGGTGCTGTCAAAAATTTCCTATTATTTAAAAATTATGAACAAGAGGCTGATTGGGACACTACAACTAAGGAATCAAGTTTCATAGATTTAAATGAAGGTTCTATTATTGACTATTTTGAAGACATGGGCTTAGATATTTAGCAGTAAATTTTGCATATTTATTAATTACTAAATAACTGCAATATCTACCTACTTATAATATCTTATAATATAATTGTTAATGCTGTAATAAAAAAACCAAACTATTTTTCATTTACTTTTTATTGAGAACATATCAAAAAATTGAAATATGGATGGAGTTATGCAGTAAGGAACCAACCCAGAAAATCCTTTGTCAGGACTAAGTCCAATCTTCAAATCTTAAATTTTTCAAATATTCCGATGAAAACCAATATGGGGTTTATGTAATGACATTTGCTGGCATAAACAAACAAAATAATTATCAAAAATATTTTTGTGCAAAATTTGTATACTTTTGTCCCATAGTGCACTGCTCAAAACAATCTAGCATAATTGTTATTTTGAACATAACTACAATCAGTAGGGTCGCGGCGGGCATTCATCATACTTTCCGAGGCATTGTCCGAGACCACGGTAACCAGCTTTGGCGCAAAAGACTAATCCGTATGGACATGGCATGCATATGGCTCTTTTGTTGACACATGCTACGTAACCAGATCGAGGCTCGCTGTCAATAGCGTAGTTGCCGTCAGCACGATAGATGCAGTCGTTTGTAACGTCGACACCTAAAGTTCAAAGACAAGATTAAACGATGAGCTTCTTGGCTCAAAAACAAAAAAGCAAGTTTAGCGCGCTCTAGCCAAATACGCAACTCGGTTAAAAAACAAAAGCGCAACATTCTTAGGTAAGTTTTGCTGAAGCAAATTCTCAATAAATCTCTTACCGACACAAATAACGCGTTTTGGTTGGTAGTCGATATTCTTGGGTTCGTAGTCGGTTTTCCTGGGTTCGTAGTCAATGTTCTTGGGTTCGTAGTCGGTTTTCTTGGGTTCGTAGTCGGTTTCCTTGGGTTCGTAGTCGGTTTTCTTGGGTTCGTAGTCGGTTTCCTTGGGTTCGTAGTCGGTTTTCTTGGGTTCGTAGTCGGTTTTTTTGGGTTCGTAGTCTGTTTTCTTGGGTTCGTAGTCTGTTTTCTTGGGTTCGTAGTCGGTTTTCTTGGGTTCGTAGTCTGTTTTCTCGTGTCCGTAGTCGGTGTTCTGGTGTTCGTAGCCGTCGTCTTGGTCTTGCACTACACGCACTGCGTTTGCTGTGACAGCCAGAACACAAGCTGCGATGAAAACTATCTTGGTTGCCATGATTGTCAAGCGGTTTGAAGGTTTTTTTTGAATTCGCTTGTGCTTTGCGTTTGAACTTGCTTGCGTTTGAACTTACGTTTGCGAAGCGCGTTTTTATAGGCGATTTCAATGGGCAGTTGTGGATATAACAACTGCACTAATTAGCGAGTAATGTGCTACACGAGGGCTGAAAAAGTAATAACGAGGTAACAAGTGCTTCGTTGGAGGAAACGCGTTTCGTTTCTGCGAAAAGTTCACCATAATTGTTTGGCACAAGCGCATACTCAGACGACGCACAGAAAAAAACAACCAAAAACAAAAAAAAATAAAAAATACAAAAGCAACGAAAGCACACCTAAATTGGCCGAAAGAAAAATGAACAAGCGCATAAGCCTACTTAGGAGTGAAAACAAAATGCGTTGGATTCCGGCATGCAGATCGGAAAGCAGTTCAGCTTGGTTTCTTTAATGCTCACTGCAGAGTTGAGAAGGCGTTGCTTTTTCGAGTGCACTTTGACGCACGCACGCACTCAAGAAGACACGGTCTTTCTCTTATTTACCTTTTTCTTTTTTTTTTTTATGCTTCGAATAAAGCATCAGTAAAACGCTAATACAAATCGTTAAAATTTTAGAAATGAATAAATGTCTTATTCAAAGCTTACTCATATTAAACTACTTAGCGTTATAAGTTCAAACATTTTTCATAACGTCTTTTCGAACTGTTGATCACTTCAACTTAGCTAGCGCTCGATTTCGCATTTGTGATTCTTTTGTTCCAGAAATCGCTATTTTCAAACTCCGCAGTAAGTAAAAGCACACGAAGAACTGCTGCAAGTTAAAATTAAATCAGCAATATTTAGCTGTTCTTTACTTTAGTAATAAGTTTTGTAAAACGCATTAAACTGTGCGCTTGAGCAGTATTTCCCAAAACACATCAATAACAACAAAAAGTCTTAAGATATTATTATCGTATTATCATACTATCATATTTTATATCATATTATATTGTTATTTATATTGTTATATTATTTATATCGTGTTTATATTATCATATTTACCAATTGCAGCTCTCCGTAAGCCAGATTTATGCCGTGGTAGCCATGCATAAGAACCTTGATCATTTCTTCTCCAGATTGTTTCTTTTTGTCATGCGTAAGCCCTACTTGATGTTATGGAGTTAGAAGAACCAACAACTCGTTAGGATCTATTTATAAAAAACTTGAACTAAAGAACTTAAGGCATCTAGCTTTGAAGAAATTTGAATCAACAAAAAAAAGATAGAAGCGCTTTGTTTCTTTTCTTTAACAGGCCGCTAAAAATACAATATGGCGAGGTTAGAGTTATTTTCTTCTATCTCCAAGTTTAAACTACGGGGGAAAGTTTTGGCTTTTTTTTCCAAAAGTAAAAGTTATTTAAAATTTTAGCTTTGATTTTTAAAGAACGTTTAAACAAATTATTTAGAAAAAAGTTTTATAAAACAAAGCGTATTTTAAAAGCAATCATTACTAACTAAAGCTAATAACTCATTTTCTGCCAACTTTAAAAACGGGAGCTAGAACAAAATAATCCTAACCTCGCGATATGCGTAAGGTTACCAAGGTTTGATCGGGAAGCAACACGTTTATGTACGGTGCAATCGGTAGAAGGGCAACTGCTTTTTGATCACTGCAAGTTTTGCGTTCCTTTGTTTTTCGCATTTCATTCGCGAGGTGTGAATTCTCTCCCGTAAGCTTAAAAAATGAAAAGCATTAGAAACGGTTATAGCCCGTTGTATTTCTAGTTTACCTACTTTCCTTTATTTCTTTAGTCATTTACTTAATAGCAGATTCGCTTCTTTAGTTAGATGCTTGATGGCAGATTTGTAACATACTACGACAAGCCGTAACAACTTGTTATTCTTGTAGTTTATCATAATGTAACGTAACTCTCTTACTTAATCATCAAAACTTGTGTCAGGGTTTAGTTTACAGTTACCAACAAAACTGCACTCATCTTCAGAAGCAAAGGAGCCTGATAACTCGATATCGCTTTAGAAGAAAGTAAATTTCAAAAAATGACAAAAACACGCAGCTGAGTTTAATTCTTGTTCATGCGCATGTACAACAAAGCGTTGTAAACATTAAAAAAAAAAAAAAAACCCTAAGTTTTAAGCTGTTGCAATTTCGTTCAGCACCTCTTCAGTGGTTTAAAGAACTACCGTCGAACATTACGGTGAACATCATGGTTATGAGAAATATTATGGCGAGTGTCTTTGTTCGTGGTTTTGTGACTAAGTTGCAAGGGTCAGAAGCGATGTTGAAAGTAGCCGATTCGTGTGAATGGCCAAGTGGCAAACTGCGCCGCTAGCATTTGGTAAAACAATTTCTGAACAGAGTTGAGCTAAAACAAAGCCGATCTTTCTCCCCTTTGCTTTGCACGATCGGTTAATCGT
The DNA here is from genome assembly GCF_058129835.1 of Hydra viridissima. Classification (NCBI taxonomy): domain Eukaryota; kingdom Metazoa; phylum Cnidaria; class Hydrozoa; order Anthoathecata; family Hydridae; genus Hydra; species Hydra viridissima. The sequence continues at coordinate 15,583,223 of NW_028324310.1, forward strand.
CAACAAACTGGCCTCTCTTTAACAGGATGGCCGCCTATGTGGACGAGCAGCATTAATATTCGGCCGTGAAAGCGCGACCAATGCGCCGCCAACTATCTGTCGACGCGAAACCGCTAGCCGAAAGACCGCGGTGTTAACTTTAGGTTTGTGCCGAGCGAACGTCAAAGGTGTTTTCCGACTGGCCGATTTTGCCGAAAGAACAGTCCTTTGCTGAGCTTACAAGTCGAAAAGACTTTTTGAAACGTTTGCGACTTAAAAATCGCGCAGAGAGAGAGAGAGAGAGAGAAAGTTAAATCTAATTTTGAGCTGAAAGCAAAGCTTTCGCACTGACGCGGGCGGGTTCTACCAGGCTCAAGGTTTTTGGCCTGCAACGCATCTATCGGTTAACAAAGTGGGAAAGACCGTTTCACTTAGGGTTTCTTAAGTTTGTAACATTGCTTGTCGAGCTGTTGCTGCCGCCGTAGGTCTTCTTATTATCTTTTTTTTATTCATTTATTTTATCCTTTTTTTTAACTTTTTCTCCCATCTCCCGAATGATCCCGGAATAGATCACTTAGGATCTTCGCAAACCGTGCAACATCGGTCTAGCCGCGCACTCATAAAACACTAATAAAAAAAACGAACACTGCTCAAAACATTCTAGCATCATTGTTATTTCGAACATAATTACAATCAGTAGGGTCGCGGTGGGCATTCATCATACTTTCCGAGGCATTGTCCGAGACCACGGTAACCAGCTCTGGCGCAAAAGACTAATCCGTATGGACATGGCATGCATATGGCTCTTTTGTTGACACATGCTACGTAACCAGATCGAGGCTCGCTGTCAATAGCGTAGTTGCCGTCAGCACGATAGATGCAGTCGTTTGTAACGTCGACACCTAAAGTTCAAAGACAAGATTAAACGGTGAGCTTCTTGGCTCAAAAACAAAATAGCAAGTTTAGCGCGCTCTAGCCAAATACGCAACTCGGTTAAAAAACAAAAGCGCGACATTCTTAGGTAAGTTTTGCTGAAGCAAATTCTCAATAAATCTCTTACCGACACAAATAACGCGTTTTGGTTGGTAGTCGATATTCTTGGGTTCGTAGTCGGTTTTTTTGGGTTCGTAGTCGGTTTCCTTGGGTTCTTAGTCGGTTTTCTTGGGTTCGTAGTCGGTTTTCTTGGGTTCGTAGTCTGTTTTCTCGTGTCCGTAGTCGGTGTTCTGGTGTTCGTAGCCGTCGTCTTGGTCTTGCACTACACGCACTGCGTTTGCTGTGACAGCCAGAACACAAGCTGCGATGAAAACTATCTTGGTTGCCATGATTGTCAAGCGGTTTGAAGGTTTTTTTTGAATTCGCTTGTGCTTTGCGTTTGAACTTGCTTGCGTTTGAACTTACGTTTGCGAAGCGCGTTTTTATAGGCGATTTCAATGGGCAGTTGTGGAAATAACAACTGCACTAATTAGCGAGTAATGTGCTACACGAGGGCTGAAAAAGTAATAACGAGGTAACAAGTGCTTCGTTGGAGGAAACGCGTTTCGTTTCTGCGAAAAGTTCACCAAAATCGTTTGGCATACTCAGACGACGCACAGAAAAAAAAACCAAAAACAAAAAAAAATAAAAAATACAAAAGCAACGAAAGCACACCTAAAATGGCGGTGTGTTGAAGTTTTGAAGTTAATTTGATTGTGCAACGTTATTTTTTAAGTATTGCTGTTAATTTTATTTTAGTTGAAAAGTTTTAATTAAAAAAAGTCAAAATTAAATTTTGGTTGTTTCATTTTACATTGGCAAAGTTTGGTAGTATCAAAAGTTTGGCAAAAGTTTGGTAACATTAAAGATGAGTAACATTAAAGGTAAAATTAAAGACGGCAAAGTTTGGTAAAATTAAAGACGGCAAAGTTTGGTAAAATTAAAGACGGCAAAGTTTGGTAAAATTAAAGACGGCAAAGTTTGGTAAAATTAAAGACGGCAAAGTTTGGTAAAATTAAAGACGGCAAAGTTTGGTAAAATTAAAGACGGCAAAGTTTGGTAAAATTAAAGACGGCAAAGTTTGGTAAAATTAAAGAAGGCAAAATTTGGTAAAATTAAAGATGGAAAACTTTATTAAAATTAAAGATGGAAAAACTTGATATCATTAAAGATGAGTTATACTAGTTTTATTGAGATAACTCATTTATTTAATAAGCAAATTTATAACCATGTTTTAACAATGGGATACAATTAAAAACAATTAAATGCAATTAAATGTCTGTTTTATTTGAGATCTCAAGAGGACACCTGGAATTCGTAGACCGATTAAAATAGTGACCAAAGTTGACATATATCTATCGCAGATTTTAAAAAAAAATTCAGTCATTGTTCCGGTTGTTCCCAAAGACGCGTCGCCAGATCATTTGTTTGCATCCATCAATACAGCAGCGCTATTTTTAAAAAATATTCCAACATTAGATGTTATAAAAAATCTAAGAGACCTCTGTTATCCGAACTACAGAAAAGAGTAGCCCGACCAAAGTGTAGGAAGCTTCTTAGAATGTTGCATAAAAAAGTTTTTAGAGCATGTCCACCAGTACTTCAAGAGACGGAACAACAATTTTGTGCCAAAAAATATAAATCCTGGAAATTTTTCAAAAAGAAGAGAGGACCCACATTCGTCGTCATGGTGCCGAAGAAATTTTTTTTTTTTTGTAACTTGACAATATTAATGTTTTCCTTTCTTCTAAATTTTAAATTATAAATTTCTGAATAAAAATGGCTTTTTTATGTATCTTTTTAATTTACAGATAAATTTTATTTGCCACTCATTACGTCAAACTCTCAAACACCATTTTCACGTTTTCTTAATTTTGTAGAACTACGTGTATGAAAAAACGCTGGTCAGAATGTACATGATTCGAACTTCTTTAAAGAATTCTATCAAGAACAGAGGCGGTCTTCTTTAGCGATAAAACAATAAAATACTTCATGACACTTTCTAAATGCTATTTTGAACATTTACTAAAGTATTTCTCTCCAGTCATCACTTTTTCAACTGGGAAGCTACAATTTCTGTTTGGTTTCTGGATAAATTCAGCTTCTAATTAATTACGTCTTTTAACTTAATGAGCTATGGTTTATTACATATTGATTTGATAACGTGGTCTTCGCTGTCACTGCCAGCACTAAAAGTTTCTAATATAGATTTTTTTAGAATCATTCAGTTCAAGACGAGAAGGTAAGGAAAATGATGAACTGGAGCGGACACTTTAGAATCATTCAATTTAAGACAAGAAAGTAAGGAAAATGTTCACTATGATGCACTGGAGCCGAGGTTGAAGGAAAATTTGAGTAAAAAGTTTTTGGTCATTTTTGCCTAGCCGACATTTACTGGAATTAACATAAACTAACATAATATACAAAAATAGCAATCTTGAACATGATTGATTCATTCCATTTTCAAGGCACTGTAGAGTAAGGTTGCCAATATTGTACCCCCTAAGACAAAACTAAAAAATGTAGGTAATCTACTGAGTGAAAACATGGGTTTTCAATCGGATTTCATAATTTAGGGATTGTTTGTTGTAAAGATGTTAAAAAAACTCAAAATTTAAAAAGCGTTAAGTCTCGAAGAATCAAATTAAAAAAATAGCGCTAAGAGTACAATTAAGGAAACTAGATCTTTAATTTTACCATTGTAATCCGATATTGTACCACTTTCTTGATTTCACTTACTTTACAGCTTTACAAATATTTTATGATTTTAGATTTAAGGGATTTAAAGAACTGATTAAAAGGAATGGTTTTTATAAAACCAGCAATTGGAAATATTCTGATATAACATAACCTGAAGGTGAGTTTCCACTCATCCGTTTTAGCTACGGGAAAGGGAAAGGGATGGGAAAATTAATCATGTGAGCATGCGCGTGATTTATTTTCAAAACTAAGTTACAAATTGCGCATGCTCACGTGATTAATTTTCCTGTCCCTTTCCCTTTCCCGTGCCTAAAACGGAAAGTGGAAACTCACCTTAACACCTAACTGCCCATAATACAATGAAATGAAGTTTTTCATTTAATAAACTCTATGCAACTTGAACTTTTTTTTCTTCTGGAAAATGCCGAAAACAGGTATCACCACATATGGTACAATTTTTATTTAAATTGTATGTTTAAGATTAGAATATAGGAGGAAGGTAGGTATTAAAGATAGTTATACTAAATAATGTAAAATAATATATACCATATCTGTTTTAAGAACAACCGCACTAAATATTGTAAAATAAAATACATAAAAGCATTATTTTTGGCAAAAGTTTCAGATATATTGTGTCTGTTTTTGATTAACACCTGCACAGCCAACATGACACCAGCCTTGACATATTGGTAAAACTGAACTAGAGAGTGTATCTTTTAAAGGATGCCTTGCACGGTGATTTAAGCGTAGGATGTTATTGTGAGCATGCGCATTAAATTACACTATATAAAAAATAAAAAAAAATGGCGGAGCAGTTTTTCCGTAAAAACTAAAAACTTTAGTGATTGATTTCCTTTCTAAATGTCTATTTAGTCTTCGCAATCAAAAAAATAAAAAGTTTTTAAGTTATATAATTGATAAGCTCTTTATTAAATTAAAAAAAATAATAATAATAAGTCGTAAAGTAAGAGATTTTTTTGTTTAAAATAATTAAGTTTTTAGGTGAAAAAAAAACAGCATCCCCTCACTTATTTAAAGAATATCTTGCGACTGAAAATTTTTTGGATAAAAATTAAAACATATTCTTATTCTCGATACTCTAAGGAAAAATTTTATATTAATCATTTTCACCAGTCATTTTTTTAAATCGAGATAATTTATATAACGTTAGGCAAAAATTATTTTATTTTTTTGACTGAAAAAAATGTAAGGTTAGCTTATTTATGCTTAAGGGTTAAAATCAATAAGGTCAATTTGAAAATGAAATTTAAATTAGGAATTTGTTTTTCTTTTAAACTTTTAAAATTTATAACAAATTTTCAACTAATTTTAAAATTCTTTTACAAAAATATTTGTAAAATTTTATTAACTCATTTTTCTTTTTTTTACAATTGGCTTTATATCTTTTGCTTTAGGATGATTTCTTAAAAAATGTTCTTTAACAGTGCTTTCTAGCCGACTACAACCCTTCATATGCCAGAATAATCTATTAAGATTGTTGAATTCGGCGTGTAAACTTTCACCACCTTGTTCACCATACACACCGATTCCTAATCTCCATTTTTCAATAAACTGATATACATGGTTTTCAAGTAAATGCATTTTAGGTGTTACAGAAGCATCTGGCCATGTAAATCTATAAAATTCCATGAGTTTTTTGATTGCTAAATCTAAAAATTGACGAAATTTTCCATTATACAATACATAAAGAAAAATAATACTCAATAATATCATACTGTAAAAATAACAAGAGGTAGTTTAGGTATTATAATTTACAATCAAGATAAAAATTTACAAGAGTAAAATCGAAAAAGTCAGTTAAATATTTACCAAGCTCCTGAATATCATTATCTTTGAAATAGTGTGAACTATTCATAATATTATGACACTTAGAATAATATGAAAATAACTTTTTAAATTTCTGGCTCACATCAATAGATTGTAAGTGAACACCAGTATCTATAAATCCAAGGTCTACAACTAGCTTTGGAATCGAATTGCATAAGTCAAGCAATGGTTGATGCTATAAATAAAAAAATATCAAAAAAAGTCAAATCAATTCATAAATCAAGGCATTATTAGCATTGAGCATTAAATATATTATTTTATGCAATACACTTTTTTATTATATATAATAAAACAGTTTGTTGTATATACACATATATGCATTATATATATATATATATATATATATATATATATATATATATATATATATATATATATATATATATATATATATATATATATATATATATATATATGTATTTACAGTATTAAAACAACAACCTTAAGCATTTTGTGAACATGGTTTCCTACAAAACATTTCCCATGATAGGCTTGCCTTTCAACTTTATTTTCTTTCAATATTTCATCTAGTTTTTGAATGCATGGTCCTGACACTTTGTCTAGTTCGTTACATTCGTGTAAACTTTGTAGCTCTATTGACTAATAATATGTTTTTTAATTAAATTAGGTAGACAAAATTTACAGATATTTAATCTTTTAATTATATTTGTACAAATTAAAAAAATTATTGATAACTTAAAGTAAGAAAAACTTCATCCTCTTTATTAAATTGTATTATCCTAGTTTGAACAAAGTTTTAAAGCAAGTTTTATCTATAAATTTTGATTAATAGTAAATTTAATGATTCATATTTTTTACTGAAAAACAATACCTTTTCGTTTTTTCTCAATTCATAATAAAGAATTCTTGGTTTATATATTTTCAAAATATCTTCTGCTCTTTCTGGATCACGCAAAACTTGTATTCCAACTGTGTCTTGCAGAAGAGTAATTTTTTCTAGACAATCTGTAATAATGCTATTCAAAAGACTTGATTGGACATGCATGGAAATAAACTTGTCAAATTCTGCTTTACCAATAGTTTTATTTCTTAATGCAAGTTCTCCAGCAAGTTTTATATCAATTAAATGACACTCATCTTCTAACATAATAAAAAACTTCAAGTAGATACCCAGAGATATATGTAATGCAGGCACTGCAACCTGTTAAAATTAATAAAAACAACTGTAACTATTTTGTAGTATAACAGCATTATTTAAATAAAAAGAACTAATTTACTTGATCCAGAGGAATATTAAACAAAGATTGATCAATAACATTGTTGAAAAGCTTCGCATTCTTTAAAATTCCTCCAAAACTCTGAAAAGACTCAAAGTTATCTCTTAACGAACAAAGTGTTCTATGTGAAACATTATGTTTTCGATTTTCAGGAGTTATTTTGATCTCTTCCTTTGTTATGTCACAAAAGAGGCAGCAGTGCCGACCTGTGAAATGAAGAAAAAAAGTAATAAATAATGTGTTGTACGACTGATTAAAAAAATAATTATTCAATTGCAGAAATAGATTTGTTAGGATAATGATTTATTTATTTCATAGTAGAAAAAAAACTTACCACTAGCTCCTGTGATTCCATATACACTGCACAGAAAATCGTAATCTCCAAACATAAAAACACGACAATGGTGATTTCTAAACAAAAAAGTTTTTTTATCTAAGACTTTATGGAGAATAAATATTTTACAGCTTTGATACAGTAATAACATCCTAAAACTAATTACAAAGTACCCACCCAAACATGTGTGGAAACTCAAGAAAAAAAAAGTAATATGAATTGTTCTGAAAAATTATATTTTATTGTTCAGAACAAATATTAACCGTGACTGCTGTGACATATTAACTTACTTCCAAACCATTTTTTGCAACTCATCAACTTGCTGTGTATATCTAGACAGTCCAACATTCAGATTGACACGATAGTCTTTTGCTTCAAAAGTACTAAACACAAGACTATTTGATTTTGAGTTAGGCTGATTTTGATTAACAACTTGGTAACTCATTTTAAAAGAACCACCTCCATGATCACCACCATTTTTTATATGTATTTCATCCTTTATAATCCCATCATGTTTAAGTAAGTCAAACCTTAAAGAATTAACATTTAAATTTGTAAGTTTGTATACATATATATATATATATATATATATATATATATATATATATATATATATATATATATATATATATATATATATATATATATATATATATATATATATATATATATATATATATATATATATATACTTATCTTATACAAATTAGTATAAAGATTAACTTTTATTTTTCTAGTAATTTATAAATTTAAGTGTTTATTAAAAATATCTCAAATTAATGAGTTATTACTTTTCCATAAGATTTAGTAGGTTTTCTATATTTTGAGGTAGGTCGTTGATATATGCCCGAGGAGCTAGTTTAATTTCAACAACAGCATTATTATTCTCATTTTGAAATGTAAATGGTCCATCTAAAACAACTAAATCATTTCCAGCCCATTCCTTTGCAACAACTCTTTGTTTGTTGTTTGAAGCAGTTTTAATATTTTTCGAATTTAACCACCTAGAATAATAATATACAAGCAATAAGTTTTGCAATTATAAACAATTGTAAAAATGAACTACAAGTTCTCAAATAAAAAACGAAATTACAAAAAGTATTTTAAGTTCCATATTTATATTTACCTAGCCATAGTTTTCAATTTATTCCAAGGAATACCCATATCAGCTTTTAAAGCAACCATTTCTTCTGCATTTAAATCCACTCTTCCAATATTGGCTTTAGTTAAAATTTCATTTGCTTCATCATTATCATATGACTTTAACATTACAGCTGTTTGACAGATTTTAGAGTCCTTAGAACTACCAGCTGTATGGTTGAATTGTTCCAATAAATATTTTTGTCTTTTTCTTAGAGTGCTGTTACTACAGTTTGCGCTATCTTTATAAGCTTTGGGAGCAGAAACAAAACAAAGTGGCTGTAAATTAAACAAAACATTACTTAAAATAGAAAATAAAATAATATTTTATATTTTTTTTTATAAGTTATATTTAATATTAAAAAAACTAAATCAAACTAGTTTACTCTTGCTTAAAATATAGATTGCATTAAAATGATGTAATAAAGTTTAAATACTACTACAATTCTAATAATTATAATTATATCTAGCATAATAGAAAAGTAAACACTATTTAACTTGCTATAAAGTTAAAACATATTTCTTACCCTAGGCCCACCGGATGAAAATTCTATTGTAGATGTTTTGGACTGATTCAACTTTTTTTTAATGATATGTAAAACAGCATCATTGGCTTCTTGTGGGATTTCACTTGTGTCAGTGATTTGGTAAAAACTGTTTATGCTAACTAATTGGTTGTTTTCATTTATGGTGCTATTTGATATTTTTCTGCAGTCATGATTTTCAAAATTTTTGTCTTTCAAAAATACTTTTTTGTCACAATTCTTGCATATAATAGTTAAATGTTTTATAATTTCAGATATATGGACAGAATATGATAGGCTGTCAATTGTGATGTTAGTTTTACATAATGGACAATTTGAATCATTTTCTAATTTATCTTTAACATTTGATAAAATGCACAAGCTACAGAATGAGTGTTGACAGTTCTTTAGCATGACAGGCTGATTCATAACTTCCCCACAAATCTTACAAATGCATAAAACTATATGTGGATTTAGTTCATGGTTTAGTTCTGTTAAAATTTCTTTATCTTCTTGTATAGGCAATGAATCAAGAAATGATTTTATATGAAATTTTGTCCATTTTTTAACCTTTCTTGGTTGCCCAACATTAGATAGAGGTTTTCGACCAGGAATACCAAAAACACATTTGCATTCAACTGTTGGACATTTTACCCAAATTTTTGGAGCTTTGAAAACTTTACTGCCTCTATTTTCGATGTTTCTAAGAGAAGTATAACACTTCATGCACATTTTCTCTGGATGACTACACTGAGAATCTTCTGATACATTTATTTGAATACTCCGGGTTTCAAAAAGGTTAAGGTTATATACCCCTCAAAATCCCCGTTTGAAAGTTATAGAACTTCAAACAGAATGATAGAACTTCACAAAAACCTCAATTTGAGGGGGGTGTAAACTTTATAAAGTCATTGAAGCCGATCAAAAAGAGATTATTGAATCAAATTTGAAATTTATTGATGAATAAAATAAAAAATTTTAAATTAAAAAAAAAAATAACAAATTTGACTCATTGCCCTCATATTTGGGGCTGGGGGGCTAACGTTTTGGGGTTTTTGTTGTTCCCAGTCTCCAATCACCGCAATTTTTTGCGTAGCATCCTCATTCCTTATATATATGAACCTACTTAAATATGGAGTTTTCTTCATGTTTCAAAGTTGCTTAGCTCAAACATCAAAAAAGTTATCTACGGCCTTGCTAATACATACATGTGATCATCTTTATGATTTGCATTAAAGATTACTTCTGAAAGCTTACATGCACAAAATATTTGTTTAAGTATAACTCGTTTTTAAGTAAAAATTCTTGCTGCCCTTAATTGTTACGAACATTTGATCTTTGAAAAATTTGGGTCCTTCTGCCATGATACATATTCCTTATTTATTAGTAAATATAAATGGTTCAACATGCCTGCCTCTCTTCATAAAATTCTTTGTCGTTCAAAAAACATTATTATGACACTACCATTATCACCTGGATTTTTTGGTGAAGAGGGAGCTGAATCTTGTAACAAGTACTATAGGCAGAATTGAAGATATCATTCTCGAAAGTGTTCTCGTAAAAGTAATTTGCTCGATGTATTTAATCGAGCATTAGATTCATCGGACCCTGCAGTGTCTTCAGCAAAACTGGATGTGAGAATGAAAAGGATTAAACACCAGGTATCAGGTGCTGTCAAAAATTTCCTATTATTTAAAAATTATGAACAAGAGGCTGATTGGGACACTACAACTAAGGAATCAAGTTTCATAGATTTAAATGAAGGTTCTATTATTGACTATTTTGAAGACATGGGCTTAGATATTTAGCAGTAAATTTTGCATATTTATTAATTACTAAATAACTGCAATATCTACCTACTTATAATATCTTATAATATAATTGTTAATGCTGTAATAAAAAAACCAAACTATTTTTCATTTACTTTTTATTGAGAACATATCAAAAAATTGAAATATGGATGGAGTTATGCAGTAAGGAACCAACCCAGAAAATCCTTTGTCAGGACTAAGTCCAATCTTCAAATCTTAAATTTTTCAAATATTCCGATGAAAACCAATATGGGGTTTATGTAATGACATTTGCTGGCATAAACAAACAAAATAATTATCAAAAATATTTTTGTGCAAAATTTGTATACTTTTGTCCCATAGTGCACTGCTCAAAACAATCTAGCATAATTGTTATTTTGAACATAACTACAATCAGTAGGGTCGCGGCGGGCATTCATCATACTTTCCGAGGCATTGTCCGAGACCACGGTAACCAGCTTTGGCGCAAAAGACTAATCCGTATGGACATGGCATGCATATGGCTCTTTTGTTGACACATGCTACGTAACCAGATCGAGGCTCGCTGTCAATAGCGTAGTTGCCGTCAGCACGATAGATGCAGTCGTTTGTAACGTCGACACCTAAAGTTCAAAGACAAGATTAAACGATGAGCTTCTTGGCTCAAAAACAAAAAAGCAAGTTTAGCGCGCTCTAGCCAAATACGCAACTCGGTTAAAAAACAAAAGCGCAACATTCTTAGGTAAGTTTTGCTGAAGCAAATTCTCAATAAATCTCTTACCGACACAAATAACGCGTTTTGGTTGGTAGTCGATATTCTTGGGTTCGTAGTCGGTTTTCCTGGGTTCGTAGTCAATGTTCTTGGGTTCGTAGTCGGTTTTCTTGGGTTCGTAGTCGGTTTCCTTGGGTTCGTAGTCGGTTTTCTTGGGTTCGTAGTCGGTTTCCTTGGGTTCGTAGTCGGTTTTCTTGGGTTCGTAGTCGGTTTTTTTGGGTTCGTAGTCTGTTTTCTTGGGTTCGTAGTCTGTTTTCTTGGGTTCGTAGTCGGTTTTCTTGGGTTCGTAGTCTGTTTTCTCGTGTCCGTAGTCGGTGTTCTGGTGTTCGTAGCCGTCGTCTTGGTCTTGCACTACACGCACTGCGTTTGCTGTGACAGCCAGAACACAAGCTGCGATGAAAACTATCTTGGTTGCCATGATTGTCAAGCGGTTTGAAGGTTTTTTTTGAATTCGCTTGTGCTTTGCGTTTGAACTTGCTTGCGTTTGAACTTACGTTTGCGAAGCGCGTTTTTATAGGCGATTTCAATGGGCAGTTGTGGATATAACAACTGCACTAATTAGCGAGTAATGTGCTACACGAGGGCTGAAAAAGTAATAACGAGGTAACAAGTGCTTCGTTGGAGGAAACGCGTTTCGTTTCTGCGAAAAGTTCACCATAATTGTTTGGCACAAGCGCATACTCAGACGACGCACAGAAAAAAACAACCAAAAACAAAAAAAAATAAAAAATACAAAAGCAACGAAAGCACACCTAAATTGGCCGAAAGAAAAATGAACAAGCGCATAAGCCTACTTAGGAGTGAAAACAAAATGCGTTGGATTCCGGCATGCAGATCGGAAAGCAGTTCAGCTTGGTTTCTTTAATGCTCACTGCAGAGTTGAGAAGGCGTTGCTTTTTCGAGTGCACTTTGACGCACGCACGCACTCAAGAAGACACGGTCTTTCTCTTATTTACCTTTTTCTTTTTTTTTTTTATGCTTCGAATAAAGCATCAGTAAAACGCTAATACAAATCGTTAAAATTTTAGAAATGAATAAATGTCTTATTCAAAGCTTACTCATATTAAACTACTTAGCGTTATAAGTTCAAACATTTTTCATAACGTCTTTTCGAACTGTTGATCACTTCAACTTAGCTAGCGCTCGATTTCGCATTTGTGATTCTTTTGTTCCAGAAATCGCTATTTTCAAACTCCGCAGTAAGTAAAAGCACACGAAGAACTGCTGCAAGTTAAAATTAAATCAGCAATATTTAGCTGTTCTTTACTTTAGTAATAAGTTTTGTAAAACGCATTAAACTGTGCGCTTGAGCAGTATTTCCCAAAACACATCAATAACAACAAAAAGTCTTAAGATATTATTATCGTATTATCATACTATCATATTTTATATCATATTATATTGTTATTTATATTGTTATATTATTTATATCGTGTTTATATTATCATATTTACCAATTGCAGCTCTCCGTAAGCCAGATTTATGCCGTGGTAGCCATGCATAAGAACCTTGATCATTTCTTCTCCAGATTGTTTCTTTTTGTCATGCGTAAGCCCTACTTGATGTTATGGAGTTAGAAGAACCAACAACTCGTTAGGATCTATTTATAAAAAACTTGAACTAAAGAACTTAAGGCATCTAGCTTTGAAGAAATTTGAATCAACAAAAAAAAGATAGAAGCGCTTTGTTTCTTTTCTTTAACAGGCCGCTAAAAATACAATATGGCGAGGTTAGAGTTATTTTCTTCTATCTCCAAGTTTAAACTACGGGGGAAAGTTTTGGCTTTTTTTTCCAAAAGTAAAAGTTATTTAAAATTTTAGCTTTGATTTTTAAAGAACGTTTAAACAAATTATTTAGAAAAAAGTTTTATAAAACAAAGCGTATTTTAAAAGCAATCATTACTAACTAAAGCTAATAACTCATTTTCTGCCAACTTTAAAAACGGGAGCTAGAACAAAATAATCCTAACCTCGCGATATGCGTAAGGTTACCAAGGTTTGATCGGGAAGCAACACGTTTATGTACGGTGCAATCGGTAGAAGGGCAACTGCTTTTTGATCACTGCAAGTTTTGCGTTCCTTTGTTTTTCGCATTTCATTCGCGAGGTGTGAATTCTCTCCCGTAAGCTTAAAAAATGAAAAGCATTAGAAACGGTTATAGCCCGTTGTATTTCTAGTTTACCTACTTTCCTTTATTTCTTTAGTCATTTACTTAATAGCAGATTCGCTTCTTTAGTTAGATGCTTGATGGCAGATTTGTAACATACTACGACAAGCCGTAACAACTTGTTATTCTTGTAGTTTATCATAATGTAACGTAACTCTCTTACTTAATCATCAAAACTTGTGTCAGGGTTTAGTTTACAGTTACCAACAAAACTGCACTCATCTTCAGAAGCAAAGGAGCCTGATAACTCGATATCGCTTTAGAAGAAAGTAAATTTCAAAAAATGACAAAAACACGCAGCTGAGTTTAATTCTTGTTCATGCGCATGTACAACAAAGCGTTGTAAACATTAAAAAAAAAAAAAAAACCCTAAGTTTTAAGCTGTTGCAATTTCGTTCAGCACCTCTTCAGTGGTTTAAAGAACTACCGTCGAACATTACGGTGAACATCATGGTTATGAGAAATATTATGGCGAGTGTCTTTGTTCGTGGTTTTGTGACTAAGTTGCAAGGGTCAGAAGCGATGTTGAAAGTAGCCGATTCGTGTGAATGGCCAAGTGGCAAACTGCGCCGCTAGCATTTGGTAAAACAATTTCTGAACAGAGTTGAGCTAAAACAAAGCCGATCTTTCTCCCCTTTGCTTTGCACGATCGGTTAATCGTCAACAAACTGGCCTCTCTTTAACAGGATGGCCGCCTATGTGGACGAGCAGCATTAATATTCGGCCGTGAAAGCGCGACCAATGCGCCGCCAACTATCTGTCGACGCGAAACCGCTAGCCGAAAGACCGCGGTGTTAACTTTAGGTTTGTGCCGAGCGAACGTCAAAGGTGTTTTCCGACTGGCCGATTTTGCCGAAAGAACAGTCCTTTGCTGAGCTTACAAGTCGAAAAGACTTTTTGAAACGTTTGCGACTTAAAAATCGCGCAGAGAGAGAGAGAGAGAGAGAAAGTTAAATCTAATTTTGAGCTGAAAGCAAAGCTTTCGCACTGACGCGGGCGGGTTCTACCAGGCTCAAGGTTTTTGGCCTGCAACGCATCTATCGGTTAACAAAGTGGGAAAGACCGTTTCACTTAGGGTTTCTTAAGTTTGTAACATTGCTTGTCGAGCTGTTGCTGCCGCCGTAGGTCTTCTTATTATCTTTTTTTTATTCATTTATTTTATCCTTTTTTTTAACTTTTTCTCCCATCTCCCGAATGATCCCGGAATAGATCACTTAGGATCTTCGCAAACCGTGCAACATCGGTCTAGCCGCGCACTCATAAAACACTAATAAAAAAAACGAACACTGCTCAAAACATTCTAGCATCATTGTTATTTCGAACATAATTACAATCAGTAGGGTCGCGGTGGGCATTCATCATACTTTCCGAGGCATTGTCCGAGACCACGGTAACCAGCTCTGGCGCAAAAGACTAATCCGTATGGACATGGCATGCATATGGCTCTTTTGTTGACACATGCTACGTAACCAGATCGAGGCTCGCTGTCAATAGCGTAGTTGCCGTCAGCACGATAGATGCAGTCGTTTGTAACGTCGACACCTAAAGTTCAAAGACAAGATTAAACGGTGAGCTTCTTGGCTCAAAAACAAAATAGCAAGTTTAGCGCGCTCTAGCCAAATACGCAACTCGGTTAAAAAACAAAAGCGCGACATTCTTAGGTAAGTTTTGCTGAAGCAAATTCTCAATAAATCTCTTACCGACACAAATAACGCGTTTTGGTTGGTAGTCGATATTCTTGGGTTCGTAGTCGGTTTTTTTGGGTTCGTAGTCGGTTTCCTTGGGTTCTTAGTCGGTTTTCTTGGGTTCGTAGTCGGTTTTCTTGGGTTCGTAGTCTGTTTTCTCGTGTCCGTAGTCGGTGTTCTGGTGTTCGTAGCCGTCGTCTTGGTCTTGCACTACACGCACTGCGTTTGCTGTGACAGCCAGAACACAAGCTGCGATGAAAACTATCTTGGTTGCCATGATTGTCAAGCGGTTTGAAGGTTTTTTTTGAATTCGCTTGTGCTTTGCGTTTGAACTTGCTTGCGTTTGAACTTACGTTTGCGAAGCGCGTTTTTATAGGCGATTTCAATGGGCAGTTGTGGAAATAACAACTGCACTAATTAGCGAGTAATGTGCTACACGAGGGCTGAAAAAGTAATAACGAGGTAACAAGTGCTTCGTTGGAGGAAACGCGTTTCGTTTCTGCGAAAAGTTCACCAAAATCGTTTGGCATACTCAGACGACGCACAGAAAAAAAAACCAAAAACAAAAAAAAATAAAAAATACAAAAGCAACGAAAGCACACCTAAAATGGCGGTGTGTTGAAGTTTTGAAGTTAATTTGATTGTGCAACGTCATTTTTTAAGTATTGCTGTTAATTTTATTTTAGTTGAAAAGTTTTAATTAAAAAAAGTCAAAATTAAATTTTGGTTGTTTCATTTTACATTGGCAAAGTTTGGTAGTATCAAAAGTTTGGCAAAAGTTTGGTAACATTAAAGATGAGTAACATTAAAGGTAAAATTAAAGACGGCAAAGTTTGGTAAAATTAAAGACGGCAAAGTTTGGTAAAATTAAAGACGGCAAAGTTTGGTAAAATTAAAGACGGCAAAGTTTGGTAAAATTAAAGACGGCAAAGTTTGGTAAAATTAAAGACGGCAAAGTTTGGTAAAATTAAAGACGGCAAAGTTTGGTAAAATTAAAGACGGCAAAGTTTGGTAAAATTAAAGACGGCAAAGTTTGGTAAAATTAAAGACGGCAAAGTTTGGTAAAATTAAAGACGGCAAAGTTTGGTAAAATTAAAGAAGGCAAAATTTGGTAAAATTAAAGATGGAAAACTTTATTAAAATTAAAGATGGAAAAACTTGATATCATTAAAGATGAGTTATACTAGTTTTATTGAGATAACTCATTTATTTAATAAGCAAATTTATAACCATGTTTTAACAATGGGATACAATTAAAAACAATTAAATGCAATTAAATGTCTGTTTTATTTGAGATCTCAAGAGGACACCTGGAATTCGTAGACCGATTAAAATAGTGACCAAAGTTGACATATATCTATCGCAGATTTTAAAAAAAAATTCAGTCATTGTTCCGGTTGTTCCCAAAGACGCGTCGCCAGATCATTTGTTTGCATCCATCAATACAGCAGCGCTATTTTTAAAAAATATTCCAACATTAGATGTTATAAAAAATCTAAGAGACCTCTGTTATCCGAACTACAGAAAAGAGTAGCCCGACCAAAGTGTAGGAAGCTTCTTAGAATGTTGCATAAAAAAGTTTTTAGAGCATGTCCACCAGTACTTCAAGAGACGGAACAACAATTTTGTGCCAAAAAATATAAATCCTGGAAATTTTTCAAAAAGAAGAGAGGACCCACATTCGTCGTCATGGTGCCGAAGAAATTTTTTTTTTTTTGTAACTTGACAATATTAATGTTTTCCTTTCTTCTAAATTTTAAATTATAAATTTCTGAATAAAAATGGCTTTTTTATGTATCTTTTTAATTTACAGATAAATTTTATTTGCCACTCATTACGTCAAACTCTCAAACACCATTTTCACGTTTTCTTAATTTTGTAGAACTACGTGTATGAAAAAACGCTGGTCAGAATGTACATGATTCGAACTTCTTTAAAGAATTCTATCAAGAACAGAGGCGGTCTTCTTTAGCGATAAAACAATAAAATACTTCATGACACTTTCTAAATGCTATTTTGAACATTTACTAAAGTATTTCTCTCCAGTCATCACTTTTTCAACTGGGAAGCTACAATTTCTGTTTGGTTTCTGGATAAATTCAGCTTCTAATTAATTACGTCTTTTAACTTAATGAGCTATGGTTTATTACATATTGATTTGATAACGTGGTCTTCGCTGTCACTGCCAGCACTAAAAGTTTCTAATATAGATTTTTTTAGAATCATTCAGTTCAAGACGAGAAGGTAAGGAAAATGATGAACTGGAGCGGACACTTTAGAATCATTCAATTTAAGACAAGAAAGTAAGGAAAATGTTCACTATGATGCACTGGAGCCGAGGTTGAAGGAAAATTTGAGTAAAAAGTTTTTGGTCATTTTTGCCTAGCCGACATTTACTGGAATTAACATAAACTAACATAATATACAAAAATAGCAATCTTGAACATGATTGATTCATTCCATTTTCAAGGCACTGTAGAGTAAGGTTGCCAATATTGTACCCCCTAAGACAAAACTAAAAAATGTAGGTAATCTACTGAGTGAAAACATGGGTTTTCAATCGGATTTCATAATTTAGGGATTGTTTGTTGTAAAGATGTTAAAAAAACTCAAAATTTAAAAAGCGTTAAGTCTCGAAGAATCAAATTAAAAAAATAGCGCTAAGAGTACAATTAAGGAAACTAGATCTTTAATTTTACCATTGTAATCCGATATTGTACCACTTTCTTGATTTCACTTACTTTACAGCTTTACAAATATTTTATGATTTTAGATTTAAGGGATTTAAAGAACTGATTAAAAGGAATGGTTTTTATAAAACCAGCAATTGGAAATATTCTGATATAACATAACCTGAAGGTGAGTTTCCACTCATCCGTTTTAGCTACGGGAAAGGGAAAGGGATGGGAAAATTAATCATGTGAGCATGCGCGTGATTTATTTTCAAAACTAAGTTACAAATTGCGCATGCTCACGTGATTAATTTTCCTGTCCCTTTCCCTTTCCCGTGCCTAAAACGGAAAGTGGAAACTCACCTTAACACCTAACTGCCCATAATACAATGAAATGAAGTTTTTCATTTAATAAACTCTATGCAACTTGAACTTTTTTTTCTTCTGGAAAATGCCGAAAACAGGTATCACCACATATGGTACAATTTTTATTTAAATTGTATGTTTAAGATTAGAATATAGGAGGAAGGTAGGTATTAAAGATAGTTATACTAAATAATGTAAAATAATATATACCATATCTGTTTTAAGAACAACCGCACTAAATATTGTAAAATAAAATACATAAAAGCATTATTTTTGGCAAAAGTTTCAGATATATTGTGTCTGTTTTTGATTAACACCTGCACAGCCAACATGACACCAGCCTTGACATATTGGTAAAACTGAACTAGAGAGTGTATCTTTTAAAGGATGCCTTGCACGGTGATTTAAGCGTAGGATGTTATTGTGAGCATGCGCATTAAATTACACTATATAAAAAATAAAAAAAAATGGCGGAGCAGTTTTTCCGTAAAAACTAAAAACTTTAGTGATTGGATTTCCTTTCTAAATGTCTATTTAGTCTTCGCAATCAAAAAAATAAAAAGTTTTTAAGTTATATAATTGATAAGCTCTTTATTAAATTAAAAAAAATAATAATAATAAGTCGTAAAGTAAGAGATTTTTTTGTTTAAAATAATTAAGTTTTTAGGTGAAAAAAAAACAGCATCCCCTCACTTATTTAAAGAATATCTTGCGACTGAAAATTTTTTGGATAAAAATTAAAACATATTCTTATTCTCGATACTCTAAGGAAAAATTTTATATTAATCATTTTCACCAGTCATTTTTTTAAATCGAGATAATTTATATAACGTTAGGCAAAAATTATTTTATTTTTTTGACTGAAAAAAATGTAAGGTTAGCTTATTTATGCTTAAGGGTTAAAATCAATAAGGTCAATTTGAAAATGAAATTTAAATTAGGAATTTGTTTTTCTTTTAAACTTTTAAAATTTATAACAAATTTTCAACTAATTTTAAAATTCTTTTACAAAAATATTTGTAAAATTTTATTAACTCATTTTTCTTTTTTTTACAATTGGCTTTATATCTTTTGCTTTAGGATGATTTCTTAAAAAATGTTCTTTAACAGTGCTTTCTAGCCGACTACAACCCTTCATATGCCAGAATAATCTATTAAGATTGTTGAATTCGGCGTGTAAACTTTCACCACCTTGTTCACCATACACACCGATTCCTAATCTCCATTTTTCAATAAACTGATATACATGGTTTTCAAGTAAATGCATTTTAGGTGTTACAGAAGCATCTGGCCATGTAAATCTATAAAATTCCATGAGTTTTTTGATTGCTAAATCTAAAAATTGACGAAATTTTCCATTATACAATACATAAAGAAAAATAATACTCAATAATATCATACTGTAAAAATAACAAGAGGTAGTTTAGGTATTATAATTTACAATCAAGATAAAAATTTACAAGAGTAAAATCGAAAAAGTCAGTTAAATATTTACCAAGCTCCTGAATATCATTATCTTTGAAATAGTGTGAACTATTCATAATATTATGACACTTAGAATAATATGAAAATAACTTTTTAAATTTCTGGCTCACATCAATAGATTGTAAGTGAACACCAGTATCTATAAATCCAAGGTCTACAACTAGCTTTGGAATCGAATTGCATAAGTCAAGCAATGGTTGATGCTATAAATAAAAAAATATCAAAAAAAGTCAAATCAATTCATAAATCAAGGCATTATTAGCATTGAGCATTAAATATATTATTTTATGCAATACACTTTTTTATTATATATAATAAAACAGTTTGTTGTATATACACATATATGCATTATATATATATATATATATATATATATATATATATATATATATATATATATATATATATATATATATATATATATATATATATATATGTATTTACAGTATTAAAACAACAACCTTAAGCATTTTGTGAACATGGTTTCCTACAAAACATTTCCCATGATAGGCTTGCCTTTCAACTTTATTTTCTTTCAATATTTCATCTAGTTTTTGAATGCATGGTCCTGACACTTTGTCTAGTTCGTTACATTCGTGTAAACTTTGTAGCTCTATTGACTAATAATATGTTTTTTAATTAAATTAGGTAGACAAAATTTACAGATATTTAATCTTTTAATTATATTTGTACAAATTAAAAAAATTATTGATAACTTAAAGTAAGAAAAACTTCATCCTCTTTATTAAATTGTATTATCCTAGTTTGAACAAAGTTTTAAAGCAAGTTTTATCTATAAATTTTGATTAATAGTAAATTTAATGATTCATATTTTTTACTGAAAAACAATACCTTTTCGTTTTTTCTCAATTCATAATAAAGAATTCTTGGTTTATATATTTTCAAAATATCTTCTGCTCTTTCTGGATCACGCAAAACTTGTATTCCAACTGTGTCTTGCAGAAGAGTAATTTTTTCTAGACAATCTGTAATAATGCTATTCAAAAGACTTGATTGGACATGCATGGAAATAAACTTGTCAAATTCTGCTTTACCAATAGTTTTATTTCTTAATGCAAGTTCTCCAGCAAGTTTTATATCAATTAAATGACACTCATCTTCTAACATAATAAAAAACTTCAAGTAGATACCCAGAGATATATGTAATGCAGGCACTGCAACCTGTTAAAATTAATAAAAACAACTGTAACTATTTTGTAGTATAACAGCATTATTTAAATAAAAAGAACTAATTTACTTGATCCAGAGGAATATTAAACAAAGATTGATCAATAACATTGTTGAAAAGCTTCGCATTCTTTAAAATTCCTCCAAAACTCTGAAAAGACTCAAAGTTATCTCTTAACGAACAAAGTGTTCTATGTGAAACATTATGTTTTCGATTTTCAGGAGTTATTTTGATCTCTTCCTTTGTTATGTCACAAAAGAGGCAGCAGTGCCGACCTGTGAAATGAAGAAAAAAAGTAATAAATAATGTGTTGTACGACTGATTAAAAAAATAATTATTCAATTGCAGAAATAGATTTGTTAGGATAATGATTTATTTATTTCATAGTAGAAAAAAAACTTACCACTAGCTCCTGTGATTCCATATACACTGCACAGAAAATCGTAATCTCCAAACATAAAAACACGACAATGGTGATTTCTAAACAAAAAAGTTTTTTTATCTAAGACTTTATGGAGAATAAATATTTTACAGCTTTGATACAGTAATAACATCCTAAAACTAATTACAAAGTACCCACCCAAACATGTGTGGAAACTCAAGAAAAAAAAAGTAATATGAATTGTTCTGAAAAATTATATTTTATTGTTCAGAACAAATATTAACCGTGACTGCTGTGACATATTAACTTACTTCCAAACCATTTTTTGCAACTCATCAACTTGCTGTGTATATCTAGACACTCCAACATTCAGATTGACACGATAGTCTTTTGCTTCAAAAGTACTAAACACAAGACTATTTGATTTTGAGTTAGGCTGATTTTGATTAACAACTTGGTAACTCATTTTAAAAGAACCACCTCCATGATCACCACCATTTTTTATATGTATTTCATCCTTTATAATCCCATCATGTTTAAGTAAGTCAAACCTTAAAGAATTAACATTTAAATTTGTAAGTTTGTATACATATATATATATATATATATATATATATATATATATATATATATATATATATATATATATATATATATATATATATATATATATATATATATATATATATATATATATATATATATATATATATATATATATATATATATATATATACTTATCTTATACAAATTAGTATAAAGATTAACTTTTATTTTTCTAGTAATTTATAAATTTAAGTGTTTATTAAAAATATCTCAAATTAATGAGTTATTACTTTTCCATAAGATTTAGTAGGTTTTCTATATTTTGAGGTAGGTCGTTGATATATGCCCAAGGAGCTAGTTTAATTTCAACAACAGCATTATTATTCTCATTTTGAAATGTAAATGGTCCATCTAAAACAACTAAATCATTTCCAGCCCATTCCTTTGCAACAACTCTTTGTTTGTTGTTTGAAGCAGTTTTAATATTTTTCGAATTTAACCACCTAGAATAATAATATACAAGCAATAAGTTTTGCAATTATAAACAATTGTAAAAATGAACTACAAGTTCTCAAATAAAAAACGAAATTACAAAAAGTATTTTAAGTTCCATATTTATATTTACCTAGCCATAGTTTTCAATTTATTCCAAGGAATACCCATATCAGCTTTTAAAGCAACCATTTCTTCTGCATTTAAATCCACTCTTCCAATATTGGCTTTAGTTAAAATTTCATTTGCTTCATCATTATCATATGACTTTAACATTACAGCTGTTTGACAGATTTTAGAGTCCTTAGAACTACCAGCTGTATGGTTGAATTGTTCCAATAAATATTTTTGTCTTTTTCTTAGAGTGCTGTTACTACAGTTTGCGCTATCTTTATAAGCTTTGGGAGCAGAAACAAAACAAAGTGGCTGTAAATTAAACAAAACATTACTTAAAATAGAAAATAAAATAATATTTTATATTTTTTTTTATAAGTTATATTTAATATTAAAAAAACTAAATCAAACTAGTTTACTCTTGCTTAAAATATAGATTGCATTAAAATGATGTAATAAAGTTTAAATACTACTACAATTCTAATAATTATAATTATATCTAGCATAATAGAAAAGTAAACACTATTTAACTTGCTATAAAGTTAAAACATATTTCTTACCCTAGGCCCACCGGATGAAAATTCTATTGTAGATGTTTTGGACTGATTCAACTTTTTTTTAATGATATGTAAAACAGCATCATTGGCTTCTTGTGGGATTTCACTTGTGTCAGTGATTTGGTAAAAACTGTTTATGCTAACTAATTGGTTGTTTTCATTTATGGTGCTATTTGATATTTTTCTGCAGTCATGATTTTCAAAATTTTTGTCTTTCAAAAATACTTTTTTGTCACAATTCTTGCATATAATAGTTAAATGTTTTATAATTTCAGATATATGGACAGAATATGATAGGCTGTCAATTGTGATGTTAGTTTTACATAATGGACAATTTGAATCATTTTCTAATTTATCTTTAACATTTGATAAAATGCACAAGCTACAGAATGAGTGTTGACAGTTCTTTAGCATGACAGGCTGATTCATAACTTCCCCACAAATCTTACAAATGCATAAAACTATATGTGGATTTAGTTCATGGTTTAGTTCTGTTAAAATTTCTTTATCTTCTTGTATAGGCAATGAATCAAGAAATGATTTTATATGAAATTTTGTCCATTTTTTAACCTTTCTTGGTTGCCCAACATTAGATAGAGGTTTTCGACCAGGAATACCAAAAACACATTTGCATTCAACTGTTGGACATTTTACCCAAATTTTTGGAGCTTTGAAAACTTTACTGCCTCTATTTTCGATGTTTCTAAGAGAAGTATAACACTTCATGCACATTTTCTCTGGATGACTACACTGAGAATCTTCTGATACATTTATTTGAATACTCCGGGTTTCAAAAAGGTTAAGGTTATATACCCCTCAAAATCCCCGTTTGAAAGTTATAGAACTTCAAACAGAATGATAGAACTTCACAAAAACCTCAATTTGAGGGGGGTGTAAACTTTATAAAGTCATTGAAGCCGATCAAAAAGAGATTATTGAATCAAATTTGAAATTTATTGATGAATAAAATAAAAAATTTTAAATTAAAAAAAAAAATAACAAATTTGACTCATTGCCCTCATATTTGGGGCTGGGGGGCTAACGTTTTGGGGTTTTTGTTGTTCCCAGTCTCCAATCACCGCAATTTTTTGCGTAGCATCCTCATTCCTTATATATATGAACCTACTTAAATATGGAGTTTTCTTCATGTTTCAAAGTTGCTTAGCTCAAACATCAAAAAAGTTATCTACGGCCTTGCTAATACATACATGTGATCATCTTTATGATTTGCATTAAAGATTACTTCTGAAAGCTTACATGCACAAAATATTTGTTTAAGTATAACTCGTTTTTAAGTAAAAATTCTTGCTGCCCTTAATTGTTACGAACATTTGATCTTTGAAAAATTTGGGTCCTTCTGCCATGATACATATTCCTTATTTATTAGTAAATATAAATGGTTCAACATGCCTGCCTCTCTTCATAAAATTCTTTGTCGTTCAAAAAACATTATTATGACACTACCATTATCACCTGGATTTTTTGGTGAAGAGGGAGCTGAATCTTGTAACAAGTACTATAGGCAGAATTGAAGATATCATTCTCGAAAGTGTTCTCGTAAAAGTAATTTGCTCGATGTATTTAATCGAGCATTAGATTCATCGGACCCTGCAGTGTCTTCAGCAAAACTGGATGTGAGAATGAAAAGGATTAAACACCAGGTATCAGGTGCTGTCAAAAATTTCCTATTATTTAAAAATTATGAACAAGAGGCTGATTGGGACACTACAACTAAGGAATCAAGTTTCATAGATTTAAATGAAGGTTCTATTATTGACTATTTTGAAGACATGGGCTTAGATATTTAGCAGTAAATTTTGCATATTTATTAATTACTAAATAACTGCAATATCTACCTACTTATAATATCTTATAATATAATTGTTAATGCTGTAATAAAAAAACCAAACTATTTTTCATTTACTTTTTATTGAGAACATATCAAAAAATTGAAATATGGATGGAGTTATGCAGTAAGGAACCAACCCAGAAAATCCTTTGTCAGGACTAAGTCCAATCTTCAAATCTTAAATTTTTCAAATATTCCGATGAAAACCAATATGGGGTTTATGTAATGACATTTGCTGGCATAAACAAACAAAATAATTATCAAAAATATTTTTGTGCAAAATTTGTATACTTTTGTCCCATAGTGCACTGCTCAAAACAATCTAGCATAATTGTTATTTTGAACATAACTACAATCAGTAGGGTCGCGGCGGGCATTCATCATACTTTCCGAGGCATTGTCCGAGACCACGGTAACCAGCTTTGGCGCAAAAGACTAATCCGTATGGACATGGCATGCATATGGCTCTTTTGTTGACACATGCTACGTAACCAGATCGAGGCTCGCTGTCAATAGCGTAGTTGCCGTCAGCACGATAGATGCAGTCGTTTGTAACGTCGACACCTAAAGTTCAAAGACAAGATTAAACGATGAGCTTCTTGGCTCAAAAACAAAAAAGCAAGTTTAGCGCGCTCTAGCCAAATACGCAACTCGGTTAAAAAACAAAAGCGCAACATTCTTAGGTAAGTTTTGCTGAAGCAAATTCTCAATAAATCTCTTACCGACACAAATAACGCGTTTTGGTTGGTAGTCGATATTCTTGGGTTCGTAGTCGGTTTTCCTGGGTTCGTAGTCAATGTTCTTGGGTTCGTAGTCGGTTTTCTTGGGTTCGTAGTCGGTTTCCTTGGGTTCGTAGTCGGTTTTCTTGGGTTCGTAGTCGGTTTCCTTGGGTTCGTAGTCGGTTTTCTTGGGTTCGTAGTCGGTTTTTTTGGGTTCGTAGTCTGTTTTCTTGGGTTCGTAGTCTGTTTTCTTGGGTTCGTAGTCGGTTTTCTTGGGTTCGTAGTCTGTTTTCTCGTGTCCGTAGTCGGTGTTCTGGTGTTCGTAGCCGTCGTCTTGGTCTTGCACTACACGCACTGCGTTTGCTGTGACAGCCAGAACACAAGCTGCGATGAAAACTATCTTGGTTGCCATGATTGTCAAGCGGTTTGAAGGTTTTTTTTGAATTCGCTTGTGCTTTGCGTTTGAACTTGCTTGCGTTTGAACTTACGTTTGCGAAGCGCGTTTTTATAGGCGATTTCAATGGGCAGTTGTGGATATAACAACTGCACTAATTAGCGAGTAATGTGCTACACGAGGGCTGAAAAAGTAATAACGAGGTAACAAGTGCTTCGTTGGAGGAAACGCGTTTCGTTTCTGCGAAAAGTTCACCATAATTGTTTGGCACAAGCGCATACTCAGACGACGCACAGAAAAAAACAACCAAAAACAAAAAAAAATAAAAAATACAAAAGCAACGAAAGCACACCTAAATTGGCCGAAAGAAAAATGAACAAGCGCATAAGCCTACTTAGGAGTGAAAACAAAATGCGTTGGATTCCGGCATGCAGATCGGAAAGCAGTTCAGCTTGGTTTCTTTAATGCTCACTGCAGAGTTGAGAAGGCGTTGCTTTTTCGAGTGCACTTTGACGCACGCACGCACTCAAGAAGACACGGTCTTTCTCTTATTTACCTTTTTCTTTTTTTTTTTTATGCTTCGAATAAAGCATCAGTAAAACGCTAATACAAATCGTTAAAATTTTAGAAATGAATAAATGTCTTATTCAAAGCTTACTCATATTAAACTACTTAGCGTTATAAGTTCAAACATTTTTCATAACGTCTTTTCGAACTGTTGATCACTTCAACTTAGCTAGCGCTCGATTTCGCATTTGTGATTCTTTTGTTCCAGAAATCGCTATTTTCAAACTCCGCAGTAAGTAAAAGCACACGAAGAACTGCTGCAAGTTAAAATTAAATCAGCAATATTTAGCTGTTCTTTACTTTAGTAATAAGTTTTGTAAAACGCATTAAACTGTGCGCTTGAGCAGTATTTCCCAAAACACATCAATAACAACAAAAAGTCTTAAGATATTATTATCGTATTATCATACTATCATATTTTATATCATATTATATTGTTATTTATATTGTTATATTATTTATATCGTGTTTATATTATCATATTTACCAATTGCAGCTCTCCGTAAGCCAGATTTATGCCGTGGTAGCCATGCATAAGAACCTTGATCATTTCTTCTCCAGATTGTTTCTTTTTGTCATGCGTAAGCCCTACTTGATGTTATGGAGTTAGAAGAACCAACAACTCGTTAGGATCTATTTATAAAAAACTTGAACTAAAGAACTTAAGGCATCTAGCTTTGAAGAAATTTGAATCAACAAAAAAAAGATAGAAGCGCTTTGTTTCTTTTCTTTAACAGGCCGCTAAAAATACAATATGGCGAGGTTAGAGTTATTTTCTTCTATCTCCAAGTTTAAACTACGGGGGAAAGTTTTGGCTTTTTTTTCCAAAAGTAAAAGTTATTTAAAATTTTAGCTTTGATTTTTAAAGAACGTTTAAACAAATTATTTAGAAAAAAGTTTTATAAAACAAAGCGTATTTTAAAAGCAATCATTACTAACTAAAGCTAATAACTCATTTTCTGCCAACTTTAAAAACGGGAGCTAGAACAAAATAATCCTAACCTCGCGATATGCGTAAGGTTACCAAGGTTTGATCGGGAAGCAACACGTTTATGTACGGTGCAATCGGTAGAAGGGCAACTGCTTTTTGATCACTGCAAGTTTTGCGTTCCTTTGTTTTTCGCATTTCATTCGCGAGGTGTGAATTCTCTCCCGTAAGCTTAAAAAATGAAAAGCATTAGAAACGGTTATAGCCCGTTGTATTTCTAGTTTACCTACTTTCCTTTATTTCTTTAGTCATTTACTTAATAGCAGATTCGCTTCTTTAGTTAGATGCTTGATGGCAGATTTGTAACATACTACGACAAGCCGTAACAACTTGTTATTCTTGTAGTTTATCATAATGTAACGTAACTCTCTTACTTAATCATCAAAACTTGTGTCAGGGTTTAGTTTACAGTTACCAACAAAACTGCACTCATCTTCAGAAGCAAAGGAGCCTGATAACTCGATATCGCTTTAGAAGAAAGTAAATTTCAAAAAATGACAAAAACACGCAGCTGAGTTTAATTCTTGTTCATGCGCATGTACAACAAAGCGTTGTAAACATTAAAAAAAAAAAAAAAACCCTAAGTTTTAAGCTGTTGCAATTTCGTTCAGCACCTCTTCAGTGGTTTAAAGAACTACCGTCGAACATTACGGTGAACATCATGGTTATGAGAAATATTATGGCGAGTGTCTTTGTTCGTGGTTTTGTGACTAAGTTGCAAGGGTCAGAAGCGATGTTGAAAGTAGCCGATTCGTGTGAATGGCCAAGTGGCAAACTGCGCCGCTAGCATTTGGTAAAACAATTTCTGAACAGAGTTGAGCTAAAACAAAGCCGATCTTTCTCCCCTTTGCTTTGCACGATCGGTTAATCGTCAACAAACTGGCCTCTCTTTAACAGGATGGCCGCCTATGTGGACGAGCAGCATTAATATTCGGCCGTGAAAGCGCGACCAATGCGCCGCCAACTATCTGTCGACGCGAAACCGCTAGCCGAAAGACCGCGGTGTTAACTTTAGGTTTGTGCCGAGCGAACGTCAAAGGTGTTTTCCGACTGGCCGATTTTGCCGAAAGAACAGTCCTTTGCTGAGCTTACAAGTCGAAAAGACTTTTTGAAACGTTTGCGACTTAAAAATCGCGCAGAGAGAGAGAGAGAGAGAGAGAAAGTTAAATCTAATTTTGAGCTGAAAGCAAAGCTTTCGCACTGACGCGGGCGGGTTCTACCAGGCTCAAGGTTTTTGGCCTGCAACGCATCTATCGGTTAACAAAGTGGGAAAGACCGTTTCACTTAGGGTTTCTTAAGTTTGTAACATTGCTTGTCGAGCTGTTGCTGCCGCCGTAGGTCTTCTTATTATCTTTTTTTTATTCATTTATTTTATCCTTTTTTTTAACTTTTTCTCCCATCTCCCGAATGATCCCGGAATAGATCACTTAGGATCTTCGCAAACCGTGCAACATCGGTCTAGCCGCGCACTCATAAAACACTAATAAAAAAAACGAACACTGCTCAAAACATTCTAGCATCATTGTTATTTCGAACATAATTACAATCAGTAGGGTCGCGGTGGGCATTCATCATACTTTCCGAGGCATTGTCCGAGACCACGGTAACCAGCTCTGGCGCAAAAGACTAATCCGTATGGACATGGCATGCATATGGCTCTTTTGTTGACACATGCTACGTAACCAGATCGAGGCTCGCTGTCAATAGCGTAGTTGCCGTCAGCACGATAGATGCAGTCGTTTGTAACGTCGACACCTAAAGTTCAAAGACAAGATTAAACGGTGAGCTTCTTGGCTCAAAAACAAAATAGCAAGTTTAGCGCGCTCTAGCCAAATACGCAACTCGGTTAAAAAACAAAAGCGCGACATTCTTAGGTAAGTTTTGCTGAAGCAAATTCTCAATAAATCTCTTACCGACACAAATAACGCGTTTTGGTTGGTAGTCGATATTCTTGGGTTCGTAGTCGGTTTTTTTGGGTTCGTAGTCGGTTTCCTTGGGTTCTTAGTCGGTTTTCTTGGGTTCGTAGTCGGTTTTCTTGGGTTCGTAGTCTGTTTTCTCGTGTCCGTAGTCGGTGTTCTGGTGTTCGTAGCCGTCGTCTTGGTCTTGCACTACACGCACTGCGTTTGCTGTGACAGCCAGAACACAAGCTGCGATGAAAACTATCTTGGTTGCCATGATTGTCAAGCGGTTTGAAGGTTTTTTTTGAATTCGCTTGTGCTTTGCGTTTGAACTTGCTTGCGTTTGAACTTACGTTTGCGAAGCGCGTTTTTATAGGCGATTTCAATGGGCAGTTGTGGAAATAACAACTGCACTAATTAGCGAGTAATGTGCTACACGAGGGCTGAAAAAGTAATAACGAGGTAACAAGTGCTTCGTTGGAGGAAACGCGTTTCGTTTCTGCGAAAAGTTCACCAAAATCGTTTGGCATACTCAGACGACGCACAGAAAAAAAAACCAAAAACAAAAAAAAATAAAAAATACAAAAGCAACGAAAGCACACCTAAAATGGCGGTGTGTTGAAGTTTTGAAGTTAATTTGATTGTGCAACGTTATTTTTTAAGTATTGCTGTTAATTTTATTTTAGTTGAAAAGTTTTAATTAAAAAAAGTCAAAATTAAATTTTGGTTGTTTCATTTTACATTGGCAAAGTTTGGTAGTATCAAAAGTTTGGCAAAAGTTTGGTAACATTAAAGATGAGTAACATTAAAGGTAAAATTAAAGACGGCAAAGTTTGGTAAAATTAAAGACGGCAAAGTTTGGTAAAATTAAAGACGGCAAAGTTTGGTAAAATTAAAGACGGCAAAGTTTGGTAAAATTAAAGACGGCAAAGTTTGGTAAAATTAAAGACGGCAAAGTTTGGTAAAATTAAAGACGGCAAAGTTTGGTAAAATTAAAGACGGCAAAGTTTGGTAAAATTAAAGAAGGCAAAATTTGGTAAAATTAAAGATGGAAAACTTTATTAAAATTAAAGATGGAAAAACTTGATATCATTAAAGATGAGTTATACTAGTTTTATTGAGATAACTCATTTATTTAATAAGCAAATTTATAACCATGTTTTAACAATGGGATACAATTAAAAACAATTAAATGCAATTAAATGTCTGTTTTATTTGAGATCTCAAGAGGACACCTGGAATTCGTAGACCGATTAAAATAGTGACCAAAGTTGACATATATCTATCGCAGATTTTAAAAAAAAATTCAGTCATTGTTCCGGTTGTTCCCAAAGACGCGTCGCCAGATCATTTGTTTGCATCCATCAATACAGCAGCGCTATTTTTAAAAAATATTCCAACATTAGATGTTATAAAAAATCTAAGAGACCTCTGTTATCCGAACTACAGAAAAGAGTAGCCCGACCAAAGTGTAGGAAGCTTCTTAGAATGTTGCATAAAAAAGTTTTTAGAGCATGTCCACCAGTACTTCAAGAGACGGAACAACAATTTTGTGCCAAAAAATATAAATCCTGGAAATTTTTCAAAAAGAAGAGAGGACCCACATTCGTCGTCATGGTGCCGAAGAAATTTTTTTTTTTTTGTAACTTGACAATATTAATGTTTTCCTTTCTTCTAAATTTTAAATTATAAATTTCTGAATAAAAATGGCTTTTTTATGTATCTTTTTAATTTACAGATAAATTTTATTTGCCACTCATTACGTCAAACTCTCAAACACCATTTTCACGTTTTCTTAATTTTGTAGAACTACGTGTATGAAAAAACGCTGGTCAGAATGTACATGATTCGAACTTCTTTAAAGAATTCTATCAAGAACAGAGGCGGTCTTCTTTAGCGATAAAACAATAAAATACTTCATGACACTTTCTAAATGCTATTTTGAACATTTACTAAAGTATTTCTCTCCAGTCATCACTTTTTCAACTGGGAAGCTACAATTTCTGTTTGGTTTCTGGATAAATTCAGCTTCTAATTAATTACGTCTTTTAACTTAATGAGCTATGGTTTATTACATATTGATTTGATAACGTGGTCTTCGCTGTCACTGCCAGCACTAAAAGTTTCTAATATAGATTTTTTTAGAATCATTCAGTTCAAGACGAGAAGGTAAGGAAAATGATGAACTGGAGCGGACACTTTAGAATCATTCAATTTAAGACAAGAAAGTAAGGAAAATGTTCACTATGATGCACTGGAGCCGAGGTTGAAGGAAAATTTGAGTAAAAAGTTTTTGGTCATTTTTGCCTAGCCGACATTTACTGGAATTAACATAAACTAACATAATATACAAAAATAGCAATCTTGAACATGATTGATTCATTCCATTTTCAAGGCACTGTAGAGTAAGGTTGCCAATATTGTACCCCCTAAGACAAAACTAAAAAATGTAGGTAATCTACTGAGTGAAAACATGGGTTTTCAATCGGATTTCATAATTTAGGGATTGTTTGTTGTAAAGATGTTAAAAAAACTCAAAATTTAAAAAGCGTTAAGTCTCGAAGAATCAAATTAAAAAAATAGCGCTAAGAGTACAATTAAGGAAACTAGATCTTTAATTTTACCATTGTAATCCGATATTGTACCACTTTCTTGATTTCACTTACTTTACAGCTTTACAAATATTTTATGATTTTAGATTTAAGGGATTTAAAGAACTGATTAAAAGGAATGGTTTTTATAAAACCAGCAATTGGAAATATTCTGATATAACATAACCTGAAGGTGAGTTTCCACTCATCCGTTTTAGCTACGGGAAAGGGAAAGGGATGGGAAAATTAATCATGTGAGCATGCGCGTGATTTATTTTCAAAACTAAGTTACAAATTGCGCATGCTCACGTGATTAATTTTCCTGTCCCTTTCCCTTTCCCGTGCCTAAAACGGAAAGTGGAAACTCACCTTAACACCTAACTGCCCATAATACAATGAAATGAAGTTTTTCATTTAATAAACTCTATGCAACTTGAACTTTTTTTTCTTCTGGAAAATGCCGAAAACAGGTATCACCACATATGGTACAATTTTTATTTAAATTGTATGTTTAAGATTAGAATATAGGAGGAAGGTAGGTATTAAAGATAGTTATACTAAATAATGTAAAATAATATATACCATATCTGTTTTAAGAACAACCGCACTAAATATTGTAAAATAAAATACATAAAAGCATTATTTTTGGCAAAAGTTTCAGATATATTGTGTCTGTTTTTGATTAACACCTGCACAGCCAACATGACACCAGCCTTGACATATTGGTAAAACTGAACTAGAGAGTGTATCTTTTAAAGGATGCCTTGCACGGTGATTTAAGCGTAGGATGTTATTGTGAGCATGCGCATTAAATTACACTATATAAAAAATAAAAAAAAATGGCGGAGCAGTTTTTCCGTAAAAACTAAAAACTTTAGTGATTGATTTCCTTTCTAAATGTCTATTTAGTCTTCGCAATCAAAAAAATAAAAAGTTTTTAAGTTATATAATTGATAAGCTCTTTATTAAATTAAAAAAAATAATAATAATAAGTCGTAAAGTAAGAGATTTTTTTGTTTAAAATAATTAAGTTTTTAGGTGAAAAAAAAACAGCATCCCCTCACTTATTTAAAGAATATCTTGCGACTGAAAATTTTTTGGATAAAAATTAAAACATATTCTTATTCTCGATACTCTAAGGAAAAATTTTATATTAATCATTTTCACCAGTCATTTTTTTAAATCGAGATAATTTATATAACGTTAGGCAAAAATTATTTTATTTTTTTGACTGAAAAAAATGTAAGGTTAGCTTATTTATGCTTAAGGGTTAAAATCAATAAGGTCAATTTGAAAATGAAATTTAAATTAGGAATTTGTTTTTCTTTTAAACTTTTAAAATTTATAACAAATTTTCAACTAATTTTAAAATTCTTTTACAAAAATATTTGTAAAATTTTATTAACTCATTTTTCTTTTTTTTACAATTGGCTTTATATCTTTTGCTTTAGGATGATTTCTTAAAAAATGTTCTTTAACAGTGCTTTCTAGCCGACTACAACCCTTCATATGCCAGAATAATCTATTAAGATTGTTGAATTCGGCGTGTAAACTTTCACCACCTTGTTCACCATACACACCGATTCCTAATCTCCATTTTTCAATAAACTGATATACATGGTTTTCAAGTAAATGCATTTTAGGTGTTACAGAAGCATCTGGCCATGTAAATCTATAAAATTCCATGAGTTTTTTGATTGCTAAATCTAAAAATTGACGAAATTTTCCATTATACAATACATAAAGAAAAATAATACTCAATAATATCATACTGTAAAAATAACAAGAGGTAGTTTAGGTATTATAATTTACAATCAAGATAAAAATTTACAAGAGTAAAATCGAAAAAGTCAGTTAAATATTTACCAAGCTCCTGAATATCATTATCTTTGAAATAGTGTGAACTATTCATAATATTATGACACTTAGAATAATATGAAAATAACTTTTTAAATTTCTGGCTCACATCAATAGATTGTAAGTGAACACCAGTATCTATAAATCCAAGGTCTACAACTAGCTTTGGAATCGAATTGCATAAGTCAAGCAATGGTTGATGCTATAAATAAAAAAATATCAAAAAAAGTCAAATCAATTCATAAATCAAGGCATTATTAGCATTGAGCATTAAATATATTATTTTATGCAATACACTTTTTTATTATATATAATAAAACAGTTTGTTGTATATACACATATATGCATTATATATATATATATATATATATATATATATATATATATATATATATATATATATATATATATATGTATTTACAGTATTAAAACAACAACCTTAAGCATTTTGTGAACATGGTTTCCTACAAAACATTTCCCATGATAGGCTTGCCTTTCAACTTTATTTTCTTTCAATATTTCATCTAGTTTTTGAATGCATGGTCCTGACACTTTGTCTAGTTCGTTACATTCGTGTAAACTTTGTAGCTCTATTGACTAATAATATGTTTTTTAATTAAATTAGGTAGACAAAATTTACAGATATTTAATCTTTTAATTATATTTGTACAAATTAAAAAAATTATTGATAACTTAAAGTAAGAAAAACTTCATCCTCTTTATTAAATTGTATTATCCTAGTTTGAACAAAGTTTTAAAGCAAGTTTTATCTATAAATTTTGATTAATAGTAAATTTAATGATTCATATTTTTTACTGAAAAACAATACCTTTTCGTTTTTTCTCAATTCATAATAAAGAATTCTTGGTTTATATATTTTCAAAATATCTTCTGCTCTTTCTGGATCACGCAAAACTTGTATTCCAACTGTGTCTTGCAGAAGAGTAATTTTTTCTAGACAATCTGTAATAATGCTATTCAAAAGACTTGATTGGACATGCATGGAAATAAACTTGTCAAATTCTGCTTTACCAATAGTTTTATTTCTTAATGCAAGTTCTCCAGCAAGTTTTATATCAATTAAATGACACTCATCTTCTAACATAATAAAAAACTTCAAGTAGATACCCAGAGATATATGTAATGCAGGCACTGCAACCTGTTAAAATTAATAAAAACAACTGTAACTATTTTGTAGTATAACAGCATTATTTAAATAAAAAGAACTAATTTACTTGATCCAGAGGAATATTAAACAAAGATTGATCAATAACATTGTTGAAAAGCTTCGCATTCTTTAAAATTCCTCCAAAACTCTGAAAAGACTCAAAGTTATCTCTTAACGAACAAAGTGTTCTATGTGAAACATTATGTTTTCGATTTTCAGGAGTTATTTTGATCTCTTCCTTTGTTATGTCACAAAAGAGGCAGCAGTGCCGACCTGTGAAATGAAGAAAAAAAGTAATAAATAATGTGTTGTACGACTGA
The DNA here is from genome assembly GCF_058129835.1 of Hydra viridissima. Lineage (NCBI taxonomy): Eukaryota > Metazoa > Cnidaria > Hydrozoa > Anthoathecata > Hydridae > Hydra > Hydra viridissima. Next base: position 15,618,525 of record NW_028324310.1, read on the forward strand.
TTAAAAAAATAATTATTCAATTGCAGAAATAGATTTGTTAGGATAATGATTTATTTATTTCATAGTAGAAAAAAAACTTACCACTAGCTCCTGTGATTCCATATACACTGCACAGAAAATCGTAATCTCCAAACATAAAAACACGACAATGGTGATTTCTAAACAAAAAAGTTTTTTTATCTAAGACTTTATGGAGAATAAATATTTTACAGCTTTGATACAGTAATAACATCCTAAAACTAATTACAAAGTACCCACCCAAACATGTGTGGAAACTCAAGAAAAAAAAAGTAATATGAATTGTTCTGAAAAATTATATTTTATTGTTCAGAACAAATATTAACCGTGACTGCTGTGACATATTAACTTACTTCCAAACCATTTTTTGCAACTCATCAACTTGCTGTGTATATCTAGACACTCCAACATTCAGATTGACACGATAGTCTTTTGCTTCAAAAGTACTAAACACAAGACTATTTGATTTTGAGTTAGGCTGATTTTGATTAACAACTTGGTAACTCATTTTAAAAGAACCACCTCCATGATCACCACCATTTTTTATATGTATTTCATCCTTTATAATCCCATCATGTTTAAGTAAGTCAAACCTTAAAGAATTAACATTTAAATTTGTAAGTTTGTATACATATATATATATATATATATATATATATATATATATATATATATATATATATATATATATATATATATATATATATATATATATATATATATACTTATCTTATACAAATTAGTATAAAGATTAACTTTTATTTTTCTAGTAATTTATAAATTTAAGTGTTTATTAAAAATATCTCAAATTAATGAGTTATTACTTTTCCATAAGATTTAGTAGGTTTTCTATATTTTGAGGTAGGTCGTTGATATATGCCCAAGGAGCTAGTTTAATTTCAACAACAGCATTATTATTCTCATTTTGAAATGTAAATGGTCCATCTAAAACAACTAAATCATTTCCAGCCCATTCCTTTGCAACAACTCTTTGTTTGTTGTTTGAAGCAGTTTTAATATTTTTCGAATTTAACCACCTAGAATAATAATATACAAGCAATAAGTTTTGCAATTATAAACAATTGTAAAAATGAACTACAAGTTCTCAAATAAAAAACGAAATTACAAAAAGTATTTTAAGTTCCATATTTATATTTACCTAGCCATAGTTTTCAATTTATTCCAAGGAATACCCATATCAGCTTTTAAAGCAACCATTTCTTCTGCATTTAAATCCACTCTTCCAATATTGGCTTTAGTTAAAATTTCATTTGCTTCATCATTATCATATGACTTTAACATTACAGCTGTTTGACAGATTTTAGAGTCCTTAGAACTACCAGCTGTATGGTTGAATTGTTCCAATAAATATTTTTGTCTTTTTCTTAGAGTGCTGTTACTACAGTTTGCGCTATCTTTATAAGCTTTGGGAGCAGAAACAAAACAAAGTGGCTGTAAATTAAACAAAACATTACTTAAAATAGAAAATAAAATAATATTTTATATTTTTTTTTATAAGTTATATTTAATATTAAAAAAACTAAATCAAACTAGTTTACTCTTGCTTAAAATATAGATTGCATTAAAATGATGTAATAAAGTTTAAATACTACTACAATTCTAATAATTATAATTATATCTAGCATAATAGAAAAGTAAACACTATTTAACTTGCTATAAAGTTAAAACATATTTCTTACCCTAGGCCCACCGGATGAAAATTCTATTGTAGATGTTTTGGACTGATTCAACTTTTTTTTAATGATATGTAAAACAGCATCATTGGCTTCTTGTGGGATTTCACTTGTGTCAGTGATTTGGTAAAAACTGTTTATGCTAACTAATTGGTTGTTTTCATTTATGGTGCTATTTGATATTTTTCTGCAGTCATGATTTTCAAAATTTTTGTCTTTCAAAAATACTTTTTTGTCACAATTCTTGCATATAATAGTTAAATGTTTTATAATTTCAGATATATGGACAGAATATGATAGGCTGTCAATTGTGATGTTAGTTTTACATAATGGACAATTTGAATCATTTTCTAATTTATCTTTAACATTTGATAAAATGCACAAGCTACAGAATGAGTGTTGACAGTTCTTTAGCATGACAGGCTGATTCATAACTTCCCCACAAATCTTACAAATGCATAAAACTATATGTGGATTTAGTTCATGGTTTAGTTCTGTTAAAATTTCTTTATCTTCTTGTATAGGCAATGAATCAAGAAATGATTTTATATGAAATTTTGTCCATTTTTTAACCTTTCTTGGTTGCCCAACATTAGATAGAGGTTTTCGACCAGGAATACCAAAAACACATTTGCATTCAACTGTTGGACATTTTACCCAAATTTTTGGAGCTTTGAAAACTTTACTGCCTCTATTTTCGATGTTTCTAAGAGAAGTATAACACTTCATGCACATTTTCTCTGGATGACTACACTGAGAATCTTCTGATACATTTATTTGAATACTCCGGGTTTCAAAAAGGTTAAGGTTATATACCCCTCAAAATCCCCGTTTGAAAGTTATAGAACTTCAAACAGAATGATAGAACTTCACAAAAACCTCAATTTGAGGGGGGTGTAAACTTTATAAAGTCATTGAAGCCGATCAAAAAGAGATTATTGAATCAAATTTGAAATTTATTGATGAATAAAATAAAAAATTTTAAATTAAAAAAAAAAATAACAAATTTGACTCATTGCCCTCATATTTGGGGCTGGGGGGCTAACGTTTTGGGGTTTTTGTTGTTCCCAGTCTCCAATCACCGCAATTTTTTGCGTAGCATCCTCATTCCTTATATATATGAACCTACTTAAATATGGAGTTTTCTTCATGTTTCAAAGTTGCTTAGCTCAAACATCAAAAAAGTTATCTACGGCCTTGCTAATACATACATGTGATCATCTTTATGATTTGCATTAAAGATTACTTCTGAAAGCTTACATGCACAAAATATTTGTTTAAGTATAACTCGTTTTTAAGTAAAAATTCTTGCTGCCCTTAATTGTTACGAACATTTGATCTTTGAAAAATTTGGGTCCTTCTGCCATGATACATATTCCTTATTTATTAGTAAATATAAATGGTTCAACATGCCTGCCTCTCTTCATAAAATTCTTTGTCGTTCAAAAAACATTATTATGACACTACCATTATCACCTGGATTTTTTGGTGAAGAGGGAGCTGAATCTTGTAACAAGTACTATAGGCAGAATTGAAGATATCATTCTCGAAAGTGTTCTCGTAAAAGTAATTTGCTCGATGTATTTAATCGAGCATTAGATTCATCGGACCCTGCAGTGTCTTCAGCAAAACTGGATGTGAGAATGAAAAGGATTAAACACCAGGTATCAGGTGCTGTCAAAAATTTCCTATTATTTAAAAATTATGAACAAGAGGCTGATTGGGACACTACAACTAAGGAATCAAGTTTCATAGATTTAAATGAAGGTTCTATTATTGACTATTTTGAAGACATGGGCTTAGATATTTAGCAGTAAATTTTGCATATTTATTAATTACTAAATAACTGCAATATCTACCTACTTATAATATCTTATAATATAATTGTTAATGCTGTAATAAAAAAACCAAACTATTTTTCATTTACTTTTTATTGAGAACATATCAAAAAATTGAAATATGGATGGAGTTATGCAGTAAGGAACCAACCCAGAAAATCCTTTGTCAGGACTAAGTCCAATCTTCAAATCTTAAATTTTTCAAATATTCCGATGAAAACCAATATGGGGTTTATGTAATGACATTTGCTGGCATAAACAAACAAAATAATTATCAAAAATATTTTTGTGCAAAATTTGTATACTTTTGTCCCATAGTGCACTGCTCAAAACAATCTAGCATAATTGTTATTTTGAACATAACTACAATCAGTAGGGTCGCGGCGGGCATTCATCATACTTTCCGAGGCATTGTCCGAGACCACGGTAACCAGCTTTGGCGCAAAAGACTAATCCGTATGGACATGGCATGCATATGGCTCTTTTGTTGACACATGCTACGTAACCAGATCGAGGCTCGCTGTCAATAGCGTAGTTGCCGTCAGCACGATAGATGCAGTCGTTTGTAACGTCGACACCTAAAGTTCAAAGACAAGATTAAACGATGAGCTTCTTGGCTCAAAAACAAAAAAGCAAGTTTAGCGCGCTCTAGCCAAATACGCAACTCGGTTAAAAAACAAAAGCGCAACATTCTTAGGTAAGTTTTGCTGAAGCAAATTCTCAATAAATCTCTTACCGACACAAATAACGCGTTTTGGTTGGTAGTCGATATTCTTGGGTTCGTAGTCGGTTTTCCTGGGTTCGTAGTCAATGTTCTTGGGTTCGTAGTCGGTTTTCTTGGGTTCGTAGTCGGTTTTTTTGGGTTCGTAGTCTGTTTTCTTGGGTTCGTAGTCTGTTTTCTTGGGTTCGTAGTCGGTTTTCTTGGGTTCGTAGTCTGTTTTCTCGTGTCCGTAGTCGGTGTTCTGGTGTTCGTAGCCGTCGTCTTGGTCTTGCACTACACGCACTGCGTTTGCTGTGACAGCCAGAACACAAGCTGCGATGAAAACTATCTTGGTTGCCATGATTGTCAAGCGGTTTGAAGGTTTTTTTTGAATTCGCTTGTGCTTTGCGTTTGAACTTGCTTGCGTTTGAACTTACGTTTGCGAAGCGCGTTTTTATAGGCGATTTCAATGGGCAGTTGTGGAAATAACAACTGCACTAATTAGCGAGTAATGTGCTACACGAGGGCTGAAAAAGTAATAACGAGGTAACAAGTGCTTCGTTGGAGGAAACGCGTTTCGTTTCTGCGAAAAGTTCACCATAATTGTTTGGCACAAGCGCATACTCAGACGACGCACAGAAAAAAACAACCAAAAACAAAAAAAAAATAAAAAATACAAAAGCAACGAAAGCACACCTAAATTGGCCGAAAGAAAAATGAACAAGCGCATAAGCCTACTTAGGAGTGAAAACAAAATGCGTTGGATTCCGGCATGCAGATCGGAAAGCAGTTCAGCTTGGTTTCTTTAATGCTCACTGCAGAGTTGAGAAGGCGTTGCTTTTTCGAGTGCACTTTGACGCACGCACGCACTCAAGAAGACACGGTCTTTCTCTTATTTACCTTTTTCTTTTTTTTTTTTATGCTTCGAATAAAGCATCAGTAAAACGCTAATACAAATCGTTAAAATTTTAGAAATGAATAAATGTCTTATTCAAAGCTTACTCATATTAAACTACTTAGCGTTATAAGTTCAAACATTTTTCATAACGTCTTTTCGAACTGTTGATCACTTCAACTTAGCTAGCGCTCGATTTCGCATTTGTGATTCTTTTGTTCCAGAAATCGCTATTTTCAAACTCCGCAGTAAGTAAAAGCACACGAAGAACTGCTGCAAGTTAAAATTAAATCAGCAATATTTAGCTGTTCTTTACTTTAGTAATAAGTTTTGTAAAACGCATTAAACTGTGCGCTTGAGCAGTATTTCCCAAAACACATCAATAACAACAAAAAGTCTTAAGATATTATTATCGTATTATCATACTATCATATTTTATATCATATTATATTGTTATTTATATTGTTATATTATTTATATCGTGTTTATATTATCATATTTACCAATTGCAGCTCTCCGTAAGCCAGATTTATGCCGTGGTAGCCATGCATAAGAACCTTGATCATTTCTTCTCCAGATTGTTTCTTTTTGTCATGCGTAAGCCCTACTTGATGTTATGGAGTTAGAAGAACCAACAACTCGTTAGGATCTATTTATAAAAAACTTGAACTAAAGAACTTAAGGCATCTAGCTTTGAAGAAATTTGAATCAACAAAAAAAAGATAGAAGCGCTTTGTTTCTTTTCTTTAACAGGCCGCTAAAAATACAATATGGCGAGGTTAGAGTTATTTTCTTCTATCTCCAAGTTTAAACTACGGGGGAAAGTTTTGGCTTTTTTTTCCAAAAGTAAAAGTTATTTAAAATTTTAGCTTTGATTTTTAAAGAACGTTTAAACAAATTATTTAGAAAAAAGTTTTATAAAACAAAGCGTATTTTAAAAGCAATCATTACTAACTAAAGCTAATAACTCATTTTCTGCCAACTTTAAAAACGGGAGCTAGAACAAAATAATCCTAACCTCGCGATATGCGTAAGGTTACCAAGGTTTGATCGGGAAGCAACACGTTTATGTACGGTGCAATCGGTAGAAGGGCAACTGCTTTTTGATCACTGCAAGTTTTGCGTTCCTTTGTTTTTCGCATTTCATTCGCGAGGTGTGAATTCTCTCCCGTAAGCTTAAAAAATGAAAAGCATTAGAAACGGTTATAGCCCGTTGTATTTCTAGTTTACCTACTTTCCTTTATTTCTTTAGTCATTTACTTAATAGCAGATTCGCTTCTTTAGTTAGATGCTTGATGGCAGATTTGTAACATACTACGACAAGCCGTAACAACTTGTTATTCTTGTAGTTTATCATAATGTAACGTAACTCTCTTACTTAATCATCAAAACTTGTGTCAGGGTTTAGTTTACAGTTACCAACAAAACTGCACTCATCTTCAGAAGCAAAGGAGCCTGATAACTCGATATCGCTTTAGAAGAAAGTAAATTTCAAAAAATGACAAAAACACGCAGCTGAGTTTAATTCTTGTTCATGCGCATGTACAACAAAGCGTTGTAAACATTAAAAAAAAAAAAAAAACCCTAAGTTTTAAGCTGTTGCAATTTCGTTCAGCACCTCTTCAGTGGTTTAAAGAACTACCGTCGAACATTACGGTGAACATCATGGTTATGAGAAATATTATGGCGAGTGTCTTTGTTCGTGGTTTTGTGACTAAGTTGCAAGGGTCAGAAGCGATGTTGAAAGTAGCCGATTCGTGTGAATGGCCAAGTGGCAAACTGCGCCGCTAGCATTTGGTAAAACAATTTCTGAACAGAGTTGAGCTAAAACAAAGCCGATCTTTCTCCCCTTTGCTTTGCACGATCGGTTAATCGTCAACAAACTGGCCTCTCTTTAACAGGATGGCCGCCTATGTGGACGAGCAGCATTAATATTCGGCCGTGAAAGCGCGACCAATGCGCCGCCAACTATCTGTCGACGCGAAACCGCTAGCCGAAAGACCGCGGTGTTAACTTTAGGTTTGTGCCGAGCGAACGTCAAAGGTGTTTTCCGACTGGCCGATTTTGCCGAAAGAACAGTCCTTTGCTGAGCTTACAAGTCGAAAAGACTTTTTGAAACGTTTGCGACTTAAAAATCGCGCAGAGAGAGAGAGAGAGAGAGAGAAAGTTAAATCTAATTTTGAGCTGAAAGCAAAGCTTTCGCACTGACGCGGGCGGGTTCTACCAGGCTCAAGGTTTTTGGCCTGCAACGCATCTATCGGTTAACAAAGTGGGAAAGACCGTTTCACTTAGGGTTTCTTAAGTTTGTAACATTGCTTGTCGAGCTGTTGCTGCCGCCGTAGGTCTTCTTATTATCTTTTTTTTATTCATTTATTTTATCCTTTTTTTTAACTTTTTCTCCCATCTCCCGAATGATCCCGGAATAGATCACTTAGGATCTTCGCAAACCGTGCAACATCGGTCTAGCCGCGCACTAATAAAACACTAATAAAAAAAACGAACACTGCTCAAAACATTCTAGCATCATTGTTATTTCGAACATAATTACAATCAGTAGGGTCGCGGTGGGCATTCATCATACTTTCCGAGGCATTGTCCGAGACCACGGTAACCAGCTCTGGCGCAAAAGACTAATCCGTATGGACATGGCATGCATATGGCTCTTTTGTTGACACATGCTACGTAACCAGATCGAGGCTCGCTGTCAATAGCGTAGTTGCCGTCAGCACGATAGATGCAGTCGTTTGTAACGTCGACACCTAAAGTTCAAAGACAAGATTAAACGGTGAGCTTCTTGGCTCAAAAACAAAATAGCAAGTTTAGCGCGCTCTAGCCAAATACGCAACTCGGTTAAAAAACAAAAGCGCGACATTCTTAGGTAAGTTTTGCTGAAGCAAATTCTCAATAAATCTCTTACCGACACAAATAACGCGTTTTGGTTGGTAGTCGATATTCTTGGGTTCGTAGTCGGTTTTTTTGGGTTCGTAGTCGGTTTCCTTGGGTTCTTAGTCGGTTTTCTTGGGTTCGTAGTCGGTTTTCTTGGGTTCGTAGTCTGTTTTCTCGTGTCCGTAGTCGGTGTTCTGGTGTTCGTAGCCGTCGTCTTGGTCTTGCACTACACGCACTGCGTTTGCTGTGACAGCCAGAACACAAGCTGCGATGAAAACTATCTTGGTTGCCATGATTGTCAAGCGGTTTGAAGGTTTTTTTTGAATTCGCTTGTGCTTTGCGTTTGAACTTGCTTGCGTTTGAACTTACGTTTGCGAAGCGCGTTTTTATAGGCGATTTCAATGGGCAGTTGTGGAAATAACAACTGCACTAATTAGCGAGTAATGTGCTACACGAGGGCTGAAAAAGTAATAACGAGGTAACAAGTGCTTCGTTGGAGGAAACGCGTTTCGTTTCTGCGAAAAGTTCACCAAAATCGTTTGGCATACTCAGACGACGCACAGAAAAAAAAACCAAAAACAAAAAAAAATAAAAAATACAAAAGCAACGAAAGCACACCTAAAATGGCGGTGTGTTGAAGTTTTGAAGTTAATTTGATTGTGCAACGTTATTTTTTAAGTATTGCTGTTAATTTTATTTTAGTTGAAAAGTTTTAATTAAAAAAAGTCAAAATTAAATTTTGGTTGTTTCATTTTACATTGGCAAAGTTTGGTAGTATCAAAAGTTTGGCAAAAGTTTGGTAACATTAAAGATGAGTAACATTAAAGGTAAAATTAAAGACGGCAAAGTTTGGTAAAATTAAAGACGGCAAAGTTTGGTAAAATTAAAGACGGCAAAGTTTGGTAAAATTAAAGACGGCAAAGTTTGGTAAAATTAAAGACGGCAAAGTTTGGTAAAATTAAAGACGGCAAAGTTTGGTAAAATTAAAGACGGCAAAGTTTGGTAAAATTAAAGACGGCAAAGTTTGGTAAAATTAAAGAAGGCAAAATTTGGTAAAATTAAAGATGGAAAACTTTATTAAAATTAAAGATGGAAAAACTTGATATCATTAAAGATGAGTTATACTAGTTTTATTGAGATAACTCATTTATTTAATAAGCAAATTTATAACCATGTTTTAACAATGGGATACAATTAAAAACAATTAAATGCAATTAAATGTCTGTTTTATTTGAGATCTCAAGAGGACACCTGGAATTCGTAGACCGATTAAAATAGTGACCAAAGTTGACATATATCTATCGCAGATTTTAAAAAAAAATTCAGTCATTGTTCCGGTTGTTCCCAAAGACGCGTCGCCAGATCATTTGTTTGCATCCATCAATACAGCAGCGCTATTTTTAAAAAATATTCCAACATTAGATGTTATAAAAAATCTAAGAGACCTCTGTTATCCGAACTACAGAAAAGAGTAGCCCGACCAAAGTGTAGGAAGCTTCTTAGAATGTTGCATAAAAAAGTTTTTAGAGCATGTCCACCAGTACTTCAAGAGACGGAACAACAATTTTGTGCCAAAAAATATAAATCCTGGAAATTTTTCAAAAAGAAGAGAGGACCCACATTCGTCGTCATGGTGCCGAAGAAATTTTTTTTTTTTTGTAACTTGACAATATTAATGTTTTCCTTTCTTCTAAATTTTAAATTATAAATTTCTGAATAAAAATGGCTTTTTTATGTATCTTTTTAATTTACAGATAAATTTTATTTGCCACTCATTACGTCAAACTCTCAAACACCATTTTCACGTTTTCTTAATTTTGTAGAACTACGTGTATGAAAAAACGCTGGTCAGAATGTACATGATTCGAACTTCTTTAAAGAATTCTATCAAGAACAGAGGCGGTCTTCTTTAGCGATAAAACAATAAAATACTTCATGACACTTTCTAAATGCTATTTTGAACATTTACTAAAGTATTTCTCTCCAGTCATCACTTTTTCAACTGGGAAGCTACAATTTCTGTTTGGTTTCTGGATAAATTCAGCTTCTAATTAATTACGTCTTTTAACTTAATGAGCTATGGTTTATTACATATTGATTTGATAACGTGGTCTTCGCTGTCACTGCCAGCACTAAAAGTTTCTAATATAGATTTTTTTAGAATCATTCAGTTCAAGACGAGAAGGTAAGGAAAATGATGAACTGGAGCGGACACTTTAGAATCATTCAATTTAAGACAAGAAAGTAAGGAAAATGTTCACTATGATGCACTGGAGCCGAGGTTGAAGGAAAATTTGAGTAAAAAGTTTTTGGTCATTTTTGCCTAGCCGACATTTACTGGAATTAACATAAACTAACATAATATACAAAAATAGCAATCTTGAACATGATTGATTCATTCCATTTTCAAGGCACTGTAGAGTAAGGTTGCCAATATTGTACCCCCTAAGACAAAACTAAAAAATGTAGGTAATCTACTGAGTGAAAACATGGGTTTTCAATCGGATTTCATAATTTAGGGATTGTTTGTTGTAAAGATGTTAAAAAAACTCAAAATTTAAAAAGCGTTAAGTCTCGAAGAATCAAATTAAAAAAATAGCGCTAAGAGTACAATTAAGGAAACTAGATCTTTAATTTTACCATTGTAATCCGATATTGTACCACTTTCTTGATTTCACTTACTTTACAGCTTTACAAATATTTTATGATTTTAGATTTAAGGGATTTAAAGAACTGATTAAAAGGAATGGTTTTTATAAAACCAGCAATTGGAAATATTCTGATATAACATAACCTGAAGGTGAGTTTCCACTCATCCGTTTTAGCTACGGGAAAGGGAAAGGGATGGGAAAATTAATCATGTGAGCATGCGCGTGATTTATTTTCAAAACTAAGTTACAAATTGCGCATGCTCACGTGATTAATTTTCCTGTCCCTTTCCCTTTCCCGTGCCTAAAACGGAAAGTGGAAACTCACCTTAACACCTAACTGCCCATAATACAATGAAATGAAGTTTTTCATTTAATAAACTCTATGCAACTTGAACTTTTTTTTCTTCTGGAAAATGCCGAAAACAGGTATCACCACATATGGTACAATTTTTATTTAAATTGTATGTTTAAGATTAGAATATAGGAGGAAGGTAGGTATTAAAGATAGTTATACTAAATAATGTAAAATAATATATACCATATCTGTTTTAAGAACAACCGCACTAAATATTGTAAAATAAAATACATAAAAGCATTATTTTTGGCAAAAGTTTCAGATATATTGTGTCTGTTTTTGATTAACACCTGCACAGCCAACATGACACCAGCCTTGACATATTGGTAAAACTGAACTAGAGAGTGTATCTTTTAAAGGATGCCTTGCACGGTGATTTAAGCGTAGGATGTTATTGTGAGCATGCGCATTAAATTACACTATATAAAAAATTAAAAAAAATGGCGGAGCAGTTTTTCCGTAAAAACTAAAAACTTTAGTGATTGATTTCCTTTCTAAATGTCTATTTAGTCTTCGCAATCAAAAAAATAAAAAGTTTTTAAGTTATATAATTGATAAGCTCTTTATTAAATTAAAAAAAATAATAATAATAAGTCGTAAAGTAAGAGATTTTTTTGTTTAAAATAATTAAGTTTTTAGGTGAAAAAAAAACAGCATCCCCTCACTTATTTAAAGAATATCTTGCGACTGAAAATTTTTTGGATAAAAATTAAAACATATTCTTATTCTCGATACTCTAAGGAAAAATTTTATATTAATCATTTTCACCAGTCATTTTTTTAAATCGAGATAATTTATATAACGTTAGGCAAAAATTATTTTATTTTTTTGACTGAAAAAAATGTAAGGTTAGCTTATTTATGCTTAAGGGTTAAAATCAATAAGGTCAATTTGAAAATGAAATTTAAATTAGGAATTTGTTTTTCTTTTAAACTTTTAAAATTTATAACAAATTTTCAACTAATTTTAAAATTCTTTTACAAAAATATTTGTAAAATTTTATTAACTCATTTTTCTTTTTTTTACAATTGGCTTTATATCTTTTGCTTTAGGATGATTTCTTAAAAAATGTTCTTTAACAGTGCTTTCTAGCCGACTACAACCCTTCATATGCCAGAATAATCTATTAAGATTGTTGAATTCGGCGTGTAAACTTTCACCACCTTGTTCACCATACACACCGATTCCTAATCTCCATTTTTCAATAAACTGATATACATGGTTTTCAAGTAAATGCATTTTAGGTGTTACAGAAGCATCTGGCCATGTAAATCTATAAAATTCCATGAGTTTTTTGATTGCTAAATCTAAAAATTGACGAAATTTTCCATTATACAATACATAAAGAAAAATAATACTCAATAATATCATACTGTAAAAATAACAAGAGGTAGTTTAGGTATTATAATTTACAATCAAGATAAAAATTTACAAGAGTAAAATCGAAAAAGTCAGTTAAATATTTACCAAGCTCCTGAATATCATTATCTTTGAAATAGTGTGAACTATTCATAATATTATGACACTTAGAATAATATGAAAATAACTTTTTAAATTTCTGGCTCACATCAATAGATTGTAAGTGAACACCAGTATCTATAAATCCAAGGTCTACAACTAGCTTTGGAATCGAATTGCATAAGTCAAGCAATGGTTGATGCTATAAATAAAAAAATATCAAAAAAAGTCAAATCAATTCATAAATCAAGGCATTATTAGCATTGAGCATTAAATATATTATTTTATGCAATACACTTTTTTATTATATATAATAAAACAGTTTGTTGTATATACACATATATGCATTATATATATATATATATATATATATATATATATATATATATATATATATATATATATATATATATATATATATATATATATATATATATATATATATATATATATATATATATATATATATATATATATATATATACTTATCTTATACAAATTAGTATAAAGATTAACTTTTATTTTTCTAGTAATTTATAAATTTAAGTGTTTATTAAAAATATCTCAAATTAATGAGTTATTACTTTTCCATAAGATTTAGTAGGTTTTCTATATTTTGAGGTAGGTCGTTGATATATGCCCAAGGAGCTAGTTTAATTTCAACAACAGCATTATTATTCTCATTTTGAAATGTAAATGGTCCATCTAAAACAACTAAATCATTTCCAGCCCATTCCTTTGCAACAACTCTTTGTTTGTTGTTTGAAGCAGTTTTAATATTTTTCGAATTTAACCACCTAGAATAATAATATACAAGCAATAAGTTTTGCAATTATAAACAATTGTAAAAATGAACTACAAGTTCTCAAATAAAAAACGAAATTACAAAAAGTATTTTAAGTTCCATATTTATATTTACCTAGCCATAGTTTTCAATTTATTCCAAGGAATACCCATATCAGCTTTTAAAGCAACCATTTCTTCTGCATTTAAATCCACTCTTCCAATATTGGCTTTAGTTAAAATTTCATTTGCTTCATCATTATCATATGACTTTAACATTACAGCTGTTTGACAGATTTTAGAGTCCTTAGAACTACCAGCTGTATGGTTGAATTGTTCCAATAAATATTTTTGTCTTTTTCTTAGAGTGCTGTTACTACAGTTTGCGCTATCTTTATAAGCTTTGGGAGCAGAAACAAAACAAAGTGGCTGTAAATTAAACAAAACATTACTTAAAATAGAAAATAAAATAATATTTTATATTTTTTTTTATAAGTTATATTTAATATTAAAAAAACTAAATCAAACTAGTTTACTCTTGCTTAAAATATAGATTGCATTAAAATGATGTAATAAAGTTTAAATACTACTACAATTCTAATAATTATAATTATATCTAGCATAATAGAAAAGTAAACACTATTTAACTTGCTATAAAGTTAAAACATATTTCTTACCCTAGGCCCACCGGATGAAAATTCTATTGTAGATGTTTTGGACTGATTCAACTTTTTTTTAATGATATGTAAAACAGCATCATTGGCTTCTTGTGGGATTTCACTTGTGTCAGTGATTTGGTAAAAACTGTTTATGCTAACTAATTGGTTGTTTTCATTTATGGTGCTATTTGATATTTTTCTGCAGTCATGATTTTCAAAATTTTTGTCTTTCAAAAATACTTTTTTGTCACAATTCTTGCATATAATAGTTAAATGTTTTATAATTTCAGATATATGGACAGAATATGATAGGCTGTCAATTGTGATGTTAGTTTTACATAATGGACAATTTGAATCATTTTCTAATTTATCTTTAACATTTGATAAAATGCACAAGCTACAGAATGAGTGTTGACAGTTCTTTAGCATGACAGGCTGATTCATAACTTCCCCACAAATCTTACAAATGCATAAAACTATATGTGGATTTAGTTCATGGTTTAGTTCTGTTAAAATTTCTTTATCTTCTTGTATAGGCAATGAATCAAGAAATGATTTTATATGAAATTTTGTCCATTTTTTAACCTTTCTTGGTTGCCCAACATTAGATAGAGGTTTTCGACCAGGAATACCAAAAACACATTTGCATTCAACTGTTGGACATTTTACCCAAATTTTTGGAGCTTTGAAAACTTTACTGCCTCTATTTTCGATGTTTCTAAGAGAAGTATAACACTTCATGCACATTTTCTCTGGATGACTACACTGAGAATCTTCTGATACATTTATTTGAATACTCCGGGTTTCAAAAAGGTTAAGGTTATATACCCCTCAAAATCCCCGTTTGAAAGTTATAGAACTTCAAACAGAATGATAGAACTTCACAAAAACCTCAATTTGAGGGGGGTGTAAACTTTATAAAGTCATTGAAGCCGATCAAAAAGAGATTATTGAATCAAATTTGAAATTTATTGATGAATAAAATAAAAAATTTTAAATTAAAAAAAAAAATAACAAATTTGACTCATTGCCCTCATATTTGGGGCTGGGGGGCTAACGTTTTGGGGTTTTTGTTGTTCCCAGTCTCCAATCACCGCAATTTTTTGCGTAGCATCCTCATTCCTTATATATATGAACCTACTTAAATATGGAGTTTTCTTCATGTTTCAAAGTTGCTTAGCTCAAACATCAAAAAAGTTATCTACGGCCTTGCTAATACATACATGTGATCATCTTTATGATTTGCATTAAAGATTACTTCTGAAAGCTTACATGCACAAAATATTTGTTTAAGTATAACTCGTTTTTAAGTAAAAATTCTTGCTGCCCTTAATTGTTACGAACATTTGATCTTTGAAAAATTTGGGTCCTTCTGCCATGATACATATTCCTTATTTATTAGTAAATATAAATGGTTCAACATGCCTGCCTCTCTTCATAAAATTCTTTGTCGTTCAAAAAACATTATTATGACACTACCATTATCACCTGGATTTTTTGGTGAAGAGGGAGCTGAATCTTGTAACAAGTACTATAGGCAGAATTGAAGATATCATTCTCGAAAGTGTTCTCGTAAAAGTAATTTGCTCGATGTATTTAATCGAGCATTAGATTCATCGGACCCTGCAGTGTCTTCAGCAAAACTGGATGTGAGAATGAAAAGGATTAAACACCAGGTATCAGGTGCTGTCAAAAATTTCCTATTATTTAAAAATTATGAACAAGAGGCTGATTGGGACACTACAACTAAGGAATCAAGTTTCATAGATTTAAATGAAGGTTCTATTATTGACTATTTTGAAGACATGGGCTTAGATATTTAGCAGTAAATTTTGCATATTTATTAATTACTAAATAACTGCAATATCTACCTACTTATAATATCTTATAATATAATTGTTAATGCTGTAATAAAAAAACCAAACTATTTTTCATTTACTTTTTATTGAGAACATATCAAAAAATTGAAATATGGATGGAGTTATGCAGTAAGGAACCAACCCAGAAAATCCTTTGTCAGGACTAAGTCCAATCTTCAAATCTTAAATTTTTCAAATATTCCGATGAAAACCAATATGGGGTTTATGTAATGACATTTGCTGGCATAAACAAACAAAATAATTATCAAAAATATTTTTGTGCAAAATTTGTATACTTTTGTCCCATAGTGCACTGCTCAAAACAATCTAGCATAATTGTTATTTTGAACATAACTACAATCAGTAGGGTCGCGGCGGGCATTCATCATACTTTCCGAGGCATTGTCCGAGACCACGGTAACCAGCTTTGGCGCAAAAGACTAATCCGTATGGACATGGCATGCATATGGCTCTTTTGTTGACACATGCTACGTAACCAGATCGAGGCTCGCTGTCAATAGCGTAGTTGCCGTCAGCACGATAGATGCAGTCGTTTGTAACGTCGACACCTAAAGTTCAAAGACAAGATTAAACGATGAGCTTCTTGGCTCAAAAACAAAAAAGCAAGTTTAGCGCGCTCTAGCCAAATACGCAACTCGGTTAAAAAACAAAAGCGCAACATTCTTAGGTAAGTTTTGCTGAAGCAAATTCTCAATAAATCTCTTACCGACACAAATAACGCGTTTTGGTTGGTAGTCGATATTCTTGGGTTCGTAGTCGGTTTTCCTGGGTTCGTAGTCAATGTTCTTGGGTTCGTAGTCGGTTTTCTTGGGTTCGTAGTCGGTTTCCTTGGGTTCGTAGTCGGTTTTCTTGGGTTCGTAGTCGGTTTCCTTGGGTTCGTAGTCGGTTTTCTTGGGTTCGTAGTCGGTTTTTTTGGGTTCGTAGTCTGTTTTCTTGGGTTCGTAGTCTGTTTTCTTGGGTTCGTAGTCGGTTTTCTTGGGTTCGTAGTCTGTTTTCTCGTGTCCGTAGTCGGTGTTCTGGTGTTCGTAGCCGTCGTCTTGGTCTTGCACTACACGCACTGCGTTTGCTGTGACAGCCAGAACACAAGCTGCGATGAAAACTATCTTGGTTGCCATGATTGTCAAGCGGTTTGAAGGTTTTTTTTGAATTCGCTTGTGCTTTGCGTTTGAACTTGCTTGCGTTTGAACTTACGTTTGCGAAGCGCGTTTTTATAGGCGATTTCAATGGGCAGTTGTGGATATAACAACTGCACTAATTAGCGAGTAATGTGCTACACGAGGGCTGAAAAAGTAATAACGAGGTAACAAGTGCTTCGTTGGAGGAAACGCGTTTCGTTTCTGCGAAAAGTTCACCATAATTGTTTGGCACAAGCGCATACTCAGACGACGCACAGAAAAAAACAACCAAAAACAAAAAAAAATAAAAAATACAAAAGCAACGAAAGCACACCTAAATTGGCCGAAAGAAAAATGAACAAGCGCATAAGCCTACTTAGGAGTGAAAACAAAATGCGTTGGATTCCGGCATGCAGATCGGAAAGCAGTTCAGCTTGGTTTCTTTAATGCTCACTGCAGAGTTGAGAAGGCGTTGCTTTTTCGAGTGCACTTTGACGCACGCACGCACTCAAGAAGACACGGTCTTTCTCTTATTTACCTTTTTCTTTTTTTTTTTTATGCTTCGAATAAAGCATCAGTAAAACGCTAATACAAATCGTTAAAATTTTAGAAATGAATAAATGTCTTATTCAAAGCTTACTCATATTAAACTACTTAGCGTTATAAGTTCAAACATTTTTCATAACGTCTTTTCGAACTGTTGATCACTTCAACTTAGCTAGCGCTCGATTTCGCATTTGTGATTCTTTTGTTCCAGAAATCGCTATTTTCAAACTCCGCAGTAAGTAAAAGCACACGAAGAACTGCTGCAAGTTAAAATTAAATCAGCAATATTTAGCTGTTCTTTACTTTAGTAATAAGTTTTGTAAAACGCATTAAACTGTGCGCTTGAGCAGTATTTCCCAAAACACATCAATAACAACAAAAAGTCTTAAGATATTATTATCGTATTATCATACTATCATATTTTATATCATATTATATTGTTATTTATATTGTTATATTATTTATATCGTGTTTATATTATCATATTTACCAATTGCAGCTCTCCGTAAGCCAGATTTATGCCGTGGTAGCCATGCATAAGAACCTTGATCATTTCTTCTCCAGATTGTTTCTTTTTGTCATGCGTAAGCCCTACTTGATGTTATGGAGTTAGAAGAACCAACAACTCGTTAGGATCTATTTATAAAAAACTTGAACTAAAGAACTTAAGGCATCTAGCTTTGAAGAAATTTGAATCAACAAAAAAAAGATAGAAGCGCTTTGTTTCTTTTCTTTAACAGGCCGCTAAAAATACAATATGGCGAGGTTAGAGTTATTTTCTTCTATCTCCAAGTTTAAACTACGGGGGAAAGTTTTGGCTTTTTTTTCCAAAAGTAAAAGTTATTTAAAATTTTAGCTTTGATTTTTAAAGAACGTTTAAACAAATTATTTAGAAAAAAGTTTTATAAAACAAAGCGTATTTTAAAAGCAATCATTACTAACTAAAGCTAATAACTCATTTTCTGCCAACTTTAAAAACGGGAGCTAGAACAAAATAATCCTAACCTCGCGATATGCGTAAGGTTACCAAGGTTTGATCGGGAAGCAACACGTTTATGTACGGTGCAATCGGTAGAAGGGCAACTGCTTTTTGATCACTGCAAGTTTTGCGTTCCTTTGTTTTTCGCATTTCATTCGCGAGGTGTGAATTCTCTCCCGTAAGCTTAAAAAATGAAAAGCATTAGAAACGGTTATAGCCCGTTGTATTTCTAGTTTACCTACTTTCCTTTATTTCTTTAGTCATTTACTTAATAGCAGATTCGCTTCTTTAGTTAGATGCTTGATGGCAGATTTGTAACATACTACGACAAGCCGTAACAACTTGTTATTCTTGTAGTTTATCATAATGTAACGTAACTCTCTTACTTAATCATCAAAACTTGTGTCAGGGTTTAGTTTACAGTTACCAACAAAACTGCACTCATCTTCAGAAGCAAAGGAGCCTGATAACTCGATATCGCTTTAGAAGAAAGTAAATTTCAAAAAATGACAAAAACACGCAGCTGAGTTTAATTCTTGTTCATGCGCATGTACAACAAAGCGTTGTAAACATTAAAAAAAAAAAAAAAACCCTAAGTTTTAAGCTGTTGCAATTTCGTTCAGCACCTCTTCAGTGGTTTAAAGAACTACCGTCGAACATTACGGTGAACATCATGGTTATGAGAAATATTATGGCGAGTGTCTTTGTTCGTGGTTTTGTGACTAAGTTGCAAGGGTCAGAAGCGATGTTGAAAGTAGCCGATTCGTGTGAATGGCCAAGTGGCAAACTGCGCCGCTAGCATTTGGTAAAACAATTTCTGAACAGAGTTGAGCTAAAACAAAGCCGATCTTTCTCCCCTTTGCTTTGCACGATCGGTTAATCGTCAACAAACTGGCCTCTCTTTAACAGGATGGCCGCCTATGTGGACGAGCAGCATTAATATTCGGCCGTGAAAGCGCGACCAATGCGCCGCCAACTATCTGTCGACGCGAAACCGCTAGCCGAAAGACCGCGGTGTTAACTTTAGGTTTGTGCCGAGCGAACGTCAAAGGTGTTTTCCGACTGGCCGATTTTGCCGAAAGAACAGTCCTTTGCTGAGCTTACAAGTCGAAAAGACTTTTTGAAACGTTTGCGACTTAAAAATCGCGCAGAGAGAGAGAGAGAGAGAGAAAGTTAAATCTAATTTTGAGCTGAAAGCAAAGCTTTCGCACTGACGCGGGCGGGTTCTACCAGGCTCAAGGTTTTTGGCCTGCAACGCATCTATCGGTTAACAAAGTGGGAAAGACCGTTTCACTTAGGGTTTCTTAAGTTTGTAACATTGCTTGTCGAGCTGTTGCTGCCGCCGTAGGTCTTCTTATTATCTTTTTTTTATTCATTTATTTTATCCTTTTTTTTAACTTTTTCTCCCATCTCCCGAATGATCCCGGAATAGATCACTTAGGATCTTCGCAAACCGTGCAACATCGGTCTAGCCGCGCACTCATAAAACACTAATAAAAAAAACGAACACTGCTCAAAACATTCTAGCATCATTGTTATTTCGAACATAATTACAATCAGTAGGGTCGCGGTGGGCATTCATCATACTTTCCGAGGCATTGTCCGAGACCACGGTAACCAGCTCTGGCGCAAAAGACTAATCCGTATGGACATGGCATGCATATGGCTCTTTTGTTGACACATGCTACGTAACCAGATCGAGGCTCGCTGTCAATAGCGTAGTTGCCGTCAGCACGATAGATGCAGTCGTTTGTAACGTCGACACCTAAAGTTCAAAGACAAGATTAAACGGTGAGCTTCTTGGCTCAAAAACAAAATAGCAAGTTTAGCGCGCTCTAGCCAAATACGCAACTCGGTTAAAAAACAAAAGCGCGACATTCTTAGGTAAGTTTTGCTGAAGCAAATTCTCAATAAATCTCTTACCGACACAAATAACGCGTTTTGGTTGGTAGTCGATATTCTTGGGTTCGTAGTCGGTTTTTTTGGGTTCGTAGTCGGTTTCCTTGGGTTCTTAGTCGGTTTTCTTGGGTTCGTAGTCGGTTTTCTTGGGTTCGTAGTCTGTTTTCTCGTGTCCGTAGTCGGTGTTCTGGTGTTCGTAGCCGTCGTCTTGGTCTTGCACTACACGCACTGCGTTTGCTGTGACAGCCAGAACACAAGCTGCGATGAAAACTATCTTGGTTGCCATGATTGTCAAGCGGTTTGAAGGTTTTTTTTGAATTCGCTTGTGCTTTGCGTTTGAACTTGCTTGCGTTTGAACTTACGTTTGCGAAGCGCGTTTTTATAGGCGATTTCAATGGGCAGTTGTGGAAATAACAACTGCACTAATTAGCGAGTAATGTGCTACACGAGGGCTGAAAAAGTAATAACGAGGTAACAAGTGCTTCGTTGGAGGAAACGCGTTTCGTTTCTGCGAAAAGTTCACCAAAATCGTTTGGCATACTCAGACGACGCACAGAAAAAAAAACCAAAAACAAAAAAAAATAAAAAATACAAAAGCAACGAAAGCACACCTAAAATGGCGGTGTGTTGAAGTTTTGAAGTTAATTTGATTGTGCAACGTTATTTTTTAAGTATTGCTGTTAATTTTATTTTAGTTGAAAAGTTTTAATTAAAAAAAGTCAAAATTAAATTTTGGTTGTTTCATTTTACATTGGCAAAGTTTGGTAGTATCAAAAGTTTGGCAAAAGTTTGGTAACATTAAAGATGAGTAACATTAAAGGTAAAATTAAAGACGGCAAAGTTTGGTAAAATTAAAGACGGCAAAGTTTGGTAAAATTAAAGACGGCAAAGTTTGGTAAAATTAAAGACGGCAAAGTTTGGTAAAATTAAAGACGGCAAAGTTTGGTAAAATTAAAGACGGCAAAGTTTGGTAAAATTAAAGACGGCAAAGTTTGGTAAAATTAAAGACGGCAAAGTTTGGTAAAATTAAAGAAGGCAAAATTTGGTAAAATTAAAGATGGAAAACTTTATTAAAATTAAAGATGGAAAAACTTGATATCATTAAAGATGAGTTATACTAGTTTTATTGAGATAACTCATTTATTTAATAAGCAAATTTATAACCATGTTTTAACAATGGGATACAATTAAAAACAATTAAATGCAATTAAATGTCTGTTTTATTTGAGATCTCAAGAGGACACCTGGAATTCGTAGACCGATTAAAATAGTGACCAAAGTTGACATATATCTATCGCAGATTTTAAAAAAAAATTCAGTCATTGTTCCGGTTGTTCCCAAAGACGCGTCGCCAGATCATTTGTTTGCATCCATCAATACAGCAGCGCTATTTTTAAAAAATATTCCAACATTAGATGTTATAAAAAATCTAAGAGACCTCTGTTATCCGAACTACAGAAAAGAGTAGCCCGACCAAAGTGTAGGAAGCTTCTTAGAATGTTGCATAAAAAAGTTTTTAGAGCATGTCCACCAGTACTTCAAGAGACGGAACAACAATTTTGTGCCAAAAAATATAAATCCTGGAAATTTTTCAAAAAGAAGAGAGGACCCACATTCGTCGTCATGGTGCCGAAGAAATTTTTTTTTTTTTGTAACTTGACAATATTAATGTTTTCCTTTCTTCTAAATTTTAAATTATAAATTTCTGAATAAAAATGGCTTTTTTATGTATCTTTTTAATTTACAGATAAATTTTATTTGCCACTCATTACGTCAAACTCTCAAACACCATTTTCACGTTTTCTTAATTTTGTAGAACTACGTGTATGAAAAAACGCTGGTCAGAATGTACATGATTCGAACTTCTTTAAAGAATTCTATCAAGAACAGAGGCGGTCTTCTTTAGCGATAAAACAATAAAATACTTCATGACACTTTCTAAATGCTATTTTGAACATTTACTAAAGTATTTCTCTCCAGTCATCACTTTTTCAACTGGGAAGCTACAATTTCTGTTTGGTTTCTGGATAAATTCAGCTTCTAATTAATTACGTCTTTTAACTTAATGAGCTATGGTTTATTACATATTGATTTGATAACGTGGTCTTCGCTGTCACTGCCAGCACTAAAAGTTTCTAATATAGATTTTTTTAGAATCATTCAGTTCAAGACGAGAAGGTAAGGAAAATGATGAACTGGAGCGGACACTTTAGAATCATTCAATTTAAGACAAGAAAGTAAGGAAAATGTTCACTATGATGCACTGGAGCCGAGGTTGAAGGAAAATTTGAGTAAAAAGTTTTTGGTCATTTTTGCCTAGCCGACATTTACTGGAATTAACATAAACTAACATAATATACAAAAATAGCAATCTTGAACATGATTGATTCATTCCATTTTCAAGGCACTGTAGAGTAAGGTTGCCAATATTGTACCCCCTAAGACAAAACTAAAAAATGTAGGTAATCTACTGAGTGAAAACATGGGTTTTCAATCGGATTTCATAATTTAGGGATTGTTTGTTGTAAAGATGTTAAAAAAACTCAAAATTTAAAAAGCGTTAAGTCTCGAAGAATCAAATTAAAAAAATAGCGCTAAGAGTACAATTAAGGAAACTAGATCTTTAATTTTACCATTGTAATCCGATATTGTACCACTTTCTTGATTTCACTTACTTTACAGCTTTACAAATATTTTATGATTTTAGATTTAAGGGATTTAAAGAACTGATTAAAAGGAATGGTTTTTATAAAACCAGCAATTGGAAATATTCTGATATAACATAACCTGAAGGTGAGTTTCCACTCATCCGTTTTAGCTACGGGAAAGGGAAAGGGATGGGAAAATTAATCATGTGAGCATGCGCGTGATTTATTTTCAAAACTAAGTTACAAATTGCGCATGCTCACGTGATTAATTTTCCTGTCCCTTTCCCTTTCCCGTGCCTAAAACGGAAAGTGGAAACTCACCTTAACACCTAACTGCCCATAATACAATGAAATGAAGTTTTTCATTTAATAAACTCTATGCAACTTGAACTTTTTTTTCTTCTGGAAAATGCCGAAAACAGGTATCACCACATATGGTACAATTTTTATTTAAATTGTATGTTTAAGATTAGAATATAGGAGGAAGGTAGGTATTAAAGATAGTTATACTAAATAATGTAAAATAATATATACCATATCTGTTTTAAGAACAACCGCACTAAATATTGTAAAATAAAATACATAAAAGCATTATTTTTGGCAAAAGTTTCAGATATATTGTGTCTGTTTTTGATTAACACCTGCACAGCCAACATGACACCAGCCTTGACATATTGGTAAAACTGAACTAGAGAGTGTATCTTTTAAAGGATGCCTTGCACGGTGATTTAAGCGTAGGATGTTATTGTGAGCATGCGCATTAAATTACACTATATAAAAAATAAAAAAAAATGGCGGAGCAGTTTTTCCGTAAAAACTAAAAACTTTAGTGATTGATTTCCTTTCTAAATGTCTATTTAGTCTTCGCAATCAAAAAAATAAAAAGTTTTTAAGTTATATAATTGATAAGCTCTTTATTAAATTAAAAAAAATAATAATAATAAGTCGTAAAGTAAGAGATTTTTTTGTTTAAAATAATTAAGTTTTTAGGTGAAAAAAAAACAGCATCCCCTCACTTATTTAAAGAATATCTTGCGACTGAAAATTTTTTGGATAAAAATTAAAACATATTCTTATTCTCGATACTCTAAGGAAAAATTTTATATTAATCATTTTCACCAGTCATTTTTTTAAATCGAGATAATTTATATAACGTTAGGCAAAAATTATTTTATTTTTTTGACTGAAAAAAATGTAAGGTTAGCTTATTTATGCTTAAGGGTTAAAATCAATAAGGTCAATTTGAAAATGAAATTTAAATTAGGAATTTGTTTTTCTTTTAAACTTTTAAAATTTATAACAAATTTTCAACTAATTTTAAAATTCTTTTACAAAAATATTTGTAAAATTTTATTAACTCATTTTTCTTTTTTTTACAATTGGCTTTATATCTTTTGCTTTAGGATGATTTCTTAAAAAATGTTCTTTAACAGTGCTTTCTAGCCGACTACAACCCTTCATATGCCAGAATAATCTATTAAGATTGTTGAATTCGGCGTGTAAACTTTCACCACCTTGTTCACCATACACACCGATTCCTAATCTCCATTTTTCAATAAACTGATATACATGGTTTTCAAGTAAATGCATTTTAGGTGTTACAGAAGCATCTGGCCATGTAAATCTATAAAATTCCATGAGTTTTTTGATTGCTAAATCTAAAAATTGACGAAATTTTCCATTATACAATACATAAAGAAAAATAATACTCAATAATATCATACTGTAAAAATAACAAGAGGTAGTTTAGGTATTATAATTTACAATCAAGATAAAAATTTACAAGAGTAAAATCGAAAAAGTCAGTTAAATATTTACCAAGCTCCTGAATATCATTATCTTTGAAATAGTGTGAACTATTCATAATATTATGACACTTAGAATAATATGAAAATAACTTTTTAAATTTCTGGCTCACATCAATAGATTGTAAGTGAACACCAGTATCTATAAATCCAAGGTCTACAACTAGCTTTGGAATCGAATTGCATAAGTCAAGCAATGGTTGATGCTATAAATAAAAAAATATCAAAAAAAGTCAAATCAATTCATAAATCAAGGCATTATTAGCATTGAGCATTAAATATATTATTTTATGCAATACACTTTTTTATTATATATAATAAAACAGTTTGTTGTATATACACATATATGCATTTATATATATATATATATATATATATATATATATATATATATATATATATATATATATATATATATATATATGTATTTACAGTATTAAAACAACAACCTTAAGCATTTTGTGAACATGGTTTCCTACAAAACATTTCCCATGATAGGCTTGCCTTTCAACTTTATTTTCTTTCAATATTTCATCTAGTTTTTGAATGCATGGTCCTGACACTTTGTCTAGTTCGTTACATTCGTGTAAACTTTGTAGCTCTATTGACTAATAATATGTTTTTTAATTAAATTAGGTAGACAAAATTTACAGATATTTAATCTTTTAATTATATTTGTACAAATTAAAAAAATTATTGATAACTTAAAGTAAGAAAAACTTCATCCTCTTTATTAAATTGTATTATCCTAGTTTGAACAAAGTTTTAAAGCAAGTTTTATCTATAAATTTTGATTAATAGTAAATTTAATGATTCATATTTTTTACTGAAAAACAATACCTTTTCGTTTTTTCTCAATTCATAATAAAGAATTCTTGGTTTATATATTTTCAAAATATCTTCTGCTCTTTCTGGATCACGCAAAACTTGTATTCCAACTGTGTCTTGCAGAAGAGTAATTTTTTCTAGACAATCTGTAATAATGCTATTCAAAAGACTTGATTGGACATGCATGGAAATAAACTTGTCAAATTCTGCTTTACCAATAGTTTTATTTCTTAATGCAAGTTCTCCAGCAAGTTTTATATCAATTAAATGACACTCATCTTCTAACATAATAAAAAACTTCAAGTAGATACCCAGAGATATATGTAATGCAGGCACTGCAACCTGTTAAAATTAATAAAAACAACTGTAACTATTTTGTAGTATAACAGCATTATTTAAATAAAAAGAACTAATTTACTTGATCCAGAGGAATATTAAACAAAGATTGATCAATAACATTGTTGAAAAGCTTCGCATTCTTTAAAATTCCTCCAAAACTCTGAAAAGACTCAAAGTTATCTCTTAACGAACAAAGTGTTCTATGTGAAACATTATGTTTTCGATTTTCAGGAGTTATTTTGATCTCTTCCTTTGTTATGTCACAAAAGAGGCAGCAGTGCCGACCTGTGAAATGAAGAAAAAAAGTAATAAATAATGTGTTGTACGACTGATTAAAAAAATAATTATTCAATTGCAGAAATAGATTTGTTAGGATAATGATTTATTTATTTCATAGTAGAAAAAAAACTTACCACTAGCTCCTGTGATTCCATATACACTGCACAGAAAATCGTAATCTCCAAACATAAAAACACGACAATGGTGATTTCTAAACAAAAAAGTTTTTTTATCTAAGACTTTATGGAGAATAAATATTTTACAGCTTTGATACAGTAATAACATCCTAAAACTAATTACAAAGTACCCACCCAAACATGTGTGGAAACTCAAGAAAAAAAAAGTAATATGAATTGTTCTGAAAAATTATATTTTATTGTTCAGAACAAATATTAACCGTGACTGCTGTGACATATTAACTTACTTCCAAACCATTTTTTGCAACTCATCAACTTGCTGTGTATATCTAGACACTCCAACATTCAGATTGACACGATAGTCTTTTGCTTCAAAAGTACTAAACACAAGACTATTTGATTTTGAGTTAGGCTGATTTTGATTAACAACTTGGTAACTCATTTTAAAAGAACCACCTCCATGATCACCACCATTTTTTATATGTATTTCATCCTTTATAATCCCATCATGTTTAAGTAAGTCAAACCTTAAAGAATTAACATTTAAATTTGTAAGTTTGTATACATATATATATATATATATATATATATATATATATATATATATATATATATATATATATATATATATATATATATATATATATATATATATATATATATATATATATATATATATATATATATATATATATATATATATATATATATATATATATATATATATATATATATATATATATATATATATATATACTTATCTTATACAAATTAGTATAAAGATTAACTTTTATTTTTCTAGTAATTTATAAATTTAAGTGTTTATTAAAAATATCTCAAATTAATGAGTTATTACTTTTCCATAAGATTTAGTAGGTTTTCTATATTTTGAGGTAGGTCGTTGATATATGCCCAAGGAGCTAGTTTAATTTCAACAACAGCATTATTATTCTCATTTTGAAATGTAAATGGTCCATCTAAAACAACTAAATCATTTCCAGCCCATTCCTTTGCAACAACTCTTTGTTTGTTGTTTGAAGCAGTTTTAATATTTTTCGAATTTAACCACCTAGAATAATAATATACAAGCAATAAGTTTTGCAATTATAAACAATTGTAAAAATGAACTACAAGTTCTCAAATAAAAAACGAAATTACAAAAAGTATTTTAAGTTCCATATTTATATTTACCTAGCCATAGTTTTCAATTTATTCCAAGGAATACCCATATCAGCTTTTAAAGCAACCATTTCTTCTGCATTTAAATCCACTCTTCCAATATTGGCTTTAGTTAAAATTTCATTTGCTTCATCATTATCATATGACTTTAACATTACAGCTGTTTGACAGATTTTAGAGTCCTTAGAACTACCAGCTGTATGGTTGAATTGTTCCAATAAATATTTTTGTCTTTTTCTTAGAGTGCTGTTACTACAGTTTGCGCTATCTTTATAAGCTTTGGGAGCAGAAACAAAACAAAGTGGCTGTAAATTAAACAAAACATTACTTAAAATAGAAAATAAAATAATATTTTATATTTTTTTTTATAAGTTATATTTAATATTAAAAAAACTAAATCAAACTAGTTTACTCTTGCTTAAAATATAGATTGCATTAAAATGATGTAATAAAGTTTAAATACTACTACAATTCTAATAATTATAATTATATCTAGCATAATAGAAAAGTAAACACTATTTAACTTGCTATAAAGTTAAAACATATTTCTTACCCTAGGCCCACCGGATGAAAATTCTATTGTAGATGTTTTGGACTGATTCAACTTTTTTTTAATGATATGTAAAACAGCATCATTGGCTTCTTGTGGGATTTCACTTGTGTCAGTGATTTGGTAAAAACTGTTTATGCTAACTAATTGGTTGTTTTCATTTATGGTGCTATTTGATATTTTTCTGCAGTCATGATTTTCAAAATTTTTGTCTTTCAAAAATACTTTTTTGTCACAATTCTTGCATATAATAGTTAAATGTTTTATAATTTCAGATATATGGACAGAATATGATAGGCTGTCAATTGTGATGTTAGTTTTACATAATGGACAATTTGAATCATTTTCTAATTTATCTTTAACATTTGATAAAATGCACAAGCTACAGAATGAGTGTTGACAGTTCTTTAGCATGACAGGCTGATTCATAACTTCCCCACAAATCTTACAAATGCATAAAACTATATGTGGATTTAGTTCATGGTTTAGTTCTGTTAAAATTTCTTTATCTTCTTGTATAGGCAATGAATCAAGAAATGATTTTATATGAAATTTTGTCCATTTTTTAACCTTTCTTGGTTGCCCAACATTAGATAGAGGTTTTCGACCAGGAATACCAAAAACACATTTGCATTCAACTGTTGGACATTTTACCCAAATTTTTGGAGCTTTGAAAACTTTACTGCCTCTATTTTCGATGTTTCTAAGAGAAGTATAACACTTCATGCACATTTTCTCTGGATGACTACACTGAGAATCTTCTGATACATTTATTTGAATACTCCGGGTTTCAAAAAGGTTAAGGTTATATACCCCTCAAAATCCCCGTTTGAAAGTTATAGAACTTCAAACAGAATGATAGAACTTCACAAAAACCTCAATTTGAGGGGGGTGTAAACTTTATAAAGTCATTGAAGCCGATCAAAAAGAGATTATTGAATCAAATTTGAAATTTATTGATGAATAAAATAAAAAATTTTAAATTAAAAAAAAAAATAACAAATTTGACTCATTGCCCTCATATTTGGGGCTGGGGGGCTAACGTTTTGGGGTTTTTGTTGTTCCCAGTCTCCAATCACCGCAATTTTTTGCGTAGCATCCTCATTCCTTATATATATGAACCTACTTAAATATGGAGTTTTCTTCATGTTTCAAAGTTGCTTAGCTCAAACATCAAAAAAGTTATCTACGGCCTTGCTAATACATACATGTGATCATCTTTATGATTTGCATTAAAGATTACTTCTGAAAGCTTACATGCACAAAATATTTGTTTAAGTATAACTCGTTTTTAAGTAAAAATTCTTGCTGCCCTTAATTGTTACGAACATTTGATCTTTGAAAAATTTGGGTCCTTCTGCCATGATACATATTCCTTATTTATTAGTAAATATAAATGGTTCAACATGCCTGCCTCTCTTCATAAAATTCTTTGTCGTTCAAAAAACATTATTATGACACTACCATTATCACCTGGATTTTTTGGTGAAGAGGGAGCTGAATCTTGTAACAAGTACTATAGGCAGAATTGAAGATATCATTCTCGAAAGTGTTCTCGTAAAAGTAATTTGCTCGATGTATTTAATCGAGCATTAGATTCATCGGACCCTGCAGTGTCTTCAGCAAAACTGGATGTGAGAATGAAAAGGATTAAACACCAGGTATCAGGTGCTGTCAAAAATTTCCTATTATTTAAAAATTATGAACAAGAGGCTGATTGGGACACTACAACTAAGGAATCAAGTTTCATAGATTTAAATGAAGGTTCTATTATTGACTATTTTGAAGACATGGGCTTAGATATTTAGCAGTAAATTTTGCATATTTATTAATTACTAAATAACTGCAATATCTACCTACTTATAATATCTTATAATATAATTGTTAATGCTGTAATAAAAAAACCAAACTATTTTTCATTTACTTTTTATTGAGAACATATCAAAAAATTGAAATATGGATGGAGTTATGCAGTAAGGAACCAACCCAGAAAATCCTTTGTCAGGACTAAGTCCAATCTTCAAATCTTAAATTTTTCAAATATTCCGATGAAAACCAATATGGGGTTTATGTAATGACATTTGCTGGCATAAACAAACAAAATAATTATCAAAAATATTTTTGTGCAAAATTTGTATACTTTTGTCCCATAGTGCACTGCTCAAAACAATCTAGCATAATTGTTATTTTGAACATAACTACAATCAGTAGGGTCGCGGCGGGCATTCATCATACTTTCCGAGGCATTGTCCGAGACCACGGTAACCAGCTTTGGCGCAAAAGACTAATCCGTATGGACATGGCATGCATATGGCTCTTTTGTTGACACATGCTACGTAACCAGATCGAGGCTCGCTGTCAATAGCGTAGTTGCCGTCAGCACGATAGATGCAGTCGTTTGTAACGTCGACACCTAAAGTTCAAAGACAAGATTAAACGATGAGCTTCTTGGCTCAAAAACAAAAAAGCAAGTTTAGCGCGCTCTAGCCAAATACGCAACTCGGTTAAAAAACAAAAGCGCAACATTCTTAGGTAAGTTTTGCTGAAGCAAATTCTCAATAAATCTCTTACCGACACAAATAACGCGTTTTGGTTGGTAGTCGATATTCTTGGGTTCGTAGTCGGTTTTCCTGGGTTCGTAGTCAATGTTCTTGGGTTCGTAGTCGGTTTTCTTGGGTTCGTAGTCGGTTTCCTTGGGTTCGTAGTCGGTTTTCTTGGGTTCGTAGTCGGTTTCCTTGGGTTCGTAGTCGGTTTTCTTGGGTTCGTAGTCGGTTTTTTTGGGTTCGTAGTCTGTTTTCTTGGGTTCGTAGTCTGTTTTCTTGGGTTCGTAGTCGGTTTTCTTGGGTTCGTAGTCTGTTTTCTCGTGTCCGTAGTCGGTGTTCTGGTGTTCGTAGCCGTCGTCTTGGTCTTGCACTACACGCACTGCGTTTGCTGTGACAGCCAGAACACAAGCTGCGATGAAAACTATCTTGGTTGCCATGATTGTCAAGCGGTTTGAAGGTTTTTTTTGAATTCGCTTGTGCTTTGCGTTTGAACTTGCTTGCGTTTGAACTTACGTTTGCGAAGCGCGTTTTTATAGGCGATTTCAATGGGCAGTTGTGGAAATAACAACTGCACTAATTAGCGAGTAATGTGCTACACGAGGGCTGAAAAAGTAATAACGAGGTAACAAGTGCTTCGTTGGAGGAAACGCGTTTCGTTTCTGCGAAAAGTTCACCATAATTGTTTGGCACAAGCGCATACTCAGACGACGCACAGAAAAAAACAACCAAAAACAAAAAAAAAATAAAAAATACAAAAGCAACGAAAGCACACCTAAATTGGCCGAAAGAAAAATGAACAAGCGCATAAGCCTACTTAGGAGTGAAAACAAAATGCGTTGGATTCCGGCATGCAGATCGGAAAGCAGTTCAGCTTGGTTTCTTTAATGCTCACTGCAGAGTTGAGAAGGCGTTGCTTTTTCGAGTGCACTTTGACGCACGCACGCACTCAAGAAGACACGGTCTTTCTCTTATTTACCTTTTTCTTTTTTTTTTTTATGCTTCGAATAAAGCATCAGTAAAACGCTAATACAAATCGTTAAAATTTTAGAAATGAATAAATGTCTTATTCAAAGCTTACTCATATTAAACTACTTAGCGTTATAAGTTCAAACATTTTTCATAACGTCTTTTCGAACTGTTGATCACTTCAACTTAGCTAGCGCTCGATTTCGCATTTGTGATTCTTTTGTTCCAGAAATCGCTATTTTCAAACTCCGCAGTAAGTAAAAGCACACGAAGAACTGCTGCAAGTTAAAATTAAATCAGCAATATTTAGCTGTTCTTTACTTTAGTAATAAGTTTTGTAAAACGCATTAAACTGTGCGCTTGAGCAGTATTTCCCAAAACACATCAATAACAACAAAAAGTCTTAAGATATTATTATCGTATTATCATACTATCATATTTTATATCATATTATATTGTTATTTATATTGTTATATTATTTATATCGTGTTTATATTATCATATTTACCAATTGCAGCTCTCCGTAAGCCAGATTTATGCCGTGGTAGCCATGCATAAGAACCTTGATCATTTCTTCTCCAGATTGTTTCTTTTTGTCATGCGTAAGCCCTACTTGATGTTATGGAGTTAGAAGAACCAACAACTCGTTAGGATCTATTTATAAAAAACTTGAACTAAAGAACTTAAGGCATCTAGCTTTGAAGAAATTTGAATCAACAAAAAAAAGATAGAAGCGCTTTGTTTCTTTTCTTTAACAGGCCGCTAAAAATACAATATGGCGAGGTTAGAGTTATTTTCTTCTATCTCCAAGTTTAAACTACGGGGGAAAGTTTTGGCTTTTTTTTCCAAAAGTAAAAGTTATTTAAAATTTTAGCTTTGATTTTTAAAGAACGTTTAAACAAATTATTTAGAAAAAAGTTTTATAAAACAAAGCGTATTTTAAAAGCAATCATTACTAACTAAAGCTAATAACTCATTTTCTGCCAACTTTAAAAACGGGAGCTAGAACAAAATAATCCTAACCTCGCGATATGCGTAAGGTTACCAAGGTTTGATCGGGAAGCAACACGTTTATGTACGGTGCAATCGGTAGAAGGGCAACTGCTTTTTGATCACTGCAAGTTTTGCGTTCCTTTGTTTTTCGCATTTCATTCGCGAGGTGTGAATTCTCTCCCGTAAGCTTAAAAAATGAAAAGCATTAGAAACGGTTATAGCCCGTTGTATTTCTAGTTTACCTACTTTCCTTTATTTCTTTAGTCATTTACTTAATAGCAGATTCGCTTCTTTAGTTAGATGCTTGATGGCAGATTTGTAACATACTACGACAAGCCGTAACAACTTGTTATTCTTGTAGTTTATCATAATGTAACGTAACTCTCTTACTTAATCATCAAAACTTGTGTCAGGGTTTAGTTTACAGTTACCAACAAAACTGCACTCATCTTCAGAAGCAAAGGAGCCTGATAACTCGATATCGCTTTAGAAGAAAGTAAATTTCAAAAAATGACAAAAACACGCAGCTGAGTTTAATTCTTGTTCATGCGCATGTACAACAAAGCGTTGTAAACATTAAAAAAAAAAAAAAAACCCTAAGTTTTAAGCTGTTGCAATTTCGTTCAGCACCTCTTCAGTGGTTTAAAGAACTACCGTCGAACATTACGGTGAACATCATGGTTATGAGAAATATTATGGCGAGTGTCTTTGTTCGTGGTTTTGTGACTAAGTTGCAAGGGTCAGAAGCGATGTTGAAAGTAGCCGATTCGTGTGAATGGCCAAGTGGCAAACTGCGCCGCTAGCATTTGGTAAAACAATTTCTGAACAGAGTTGAGCTAAAACAAAGCCGATCTTTCTCCCCTTTGCTTTGCACGATCGGTTAATCGTCAACAAACTGGCCTCTCTTTAACAGGATGGCCGCCTATGTGGACGAGCAGCATTAATATTCGGCCGTGAAAGCGCGACCAATGCGCCGCCAACTATCTGTCGACGCGAAACCGCTAGCCGAAAGACCGCGGTGTTAACTTTAGGTTTGTGCCGAGCGAACGTCAAAGGTGTTTTCCGACTGGCCGATTTTGCCGAAAGAACAGTCCTTTGCTGAGCTTACAAGTCGAAAAGACTTTTTGAAACGTTTGCGACTTAAAAATCGCGCAGAGAGAGAGAGAGAGAGAGAAAGTTAAATCTAATTTTGAGCTGAAAGCAAAGCTTTCGCACTGACGCGGGCGGGTTCTACCAGGCTCAAGGTTTTTGGCCTGCAACGCATCTATCGGTTAACAAAGTGGGAAAGACCGTTTCACTTAGGGTTTCTTAAGTTTGTAACATTGCTTGTCGAGCTGTTGCTGCCGCCGTAGGTCTTCTTATTATCTTTTTTTTATTCATTTATTTTATCCTTTTTTTTAACTTTTTCTCCCATCTCCCGAATGATCCCGGAATAGATCACTTAGGATCTTCGCAAACCGTGCAACATCGGTCTAGCCGCGCACTCATAAAACACTAATAAAAAAAACGAACACTGCTCAAAACATTCTAGCATCATTGTTATTTCGAACATAATTACAATCAGTAGGGTCGCGGTGGGCATTCATCATACTTTCCGAGGCATTGTCCGAGACCACGGTAACCAGCTCTGGCGCAAAAGACTAATCCGTATGGACATGGCATGCATATGGCTCTTTTGTTGACACATGCTACGTAACCAGATCGAGGCTCGCTGTCAATAGCGTAGTTGCCGTCAGCACGATAGATGCAGTCGTTTGTAACGTCGACACCTAAAGTTCAAAGACAAGATTAAACGGTGAGCTTCTTGGCTCAAAAACAAAATAGCAAGTTTAGCGCGCTCTAGCCAAATACGCAACTCGGTTAAAAAACAAAAGCGCGACATTCTTAGGTAAGTTTTGCTGAAGCAAATTCTCAATAAATCTCTTACCGACACAAATAACGCGTTTTGGTTGGTAGTCGATATTCTTGGGTTCGTAGTCGGTTTTTTTGGGTTCGTAGTCGGTTTCCTTGGGTTCTTAGTCGGTTTTCTTGGGTTCGTAGTCGGTTTTCTTGGGTTCGTAGTCTGTTTTCTCGTGTCCGTAGTCGGTGTTCTGGTGTTCGTAGCCGTCGTCTTGGTCTTGCACTACACGCACTGCGTTTGCTGTGACAGCCAGAACACAAGCTGCGATGAAAACTATCTTGGTTGCCATGATTGTCAAGCGGTTTGAAGGTTTTTTTTGAATTCGCTTGTGCTTTGCGTTTGAACTTGCTTGCGTTTGAACTTACGTTTGCGAAGCGCGTTTTTATAGGCGATTTCAATGGGCAGTTGTGGAAATAACAACTGCACTAATTAGCGAGTAATGTGCTACACGAGGGCTGAAAAAGTAATAACGAGGTAACAAGTGCTTCGTTGGAGGAAACGCGTTTCGTTTCTGCGAAAAGTTCACCAAAATCGTTTGGCATACTCAGACGACGCACAGAAAAAAAAACCAAAAACAAAAAAAAATAAAAAATACAAAAGCAACGAAAGCACACCTAAAATGGCGGTGTGTTGAAGTTTTGAAGTTAATTTGATTGTGCAACGTCATTTTTTAAGTATTGCTGTTAATTTTATTTTAGTTGAAAAGTTTTAATTAAAAAAAGTCAAAATTAAATTTTGGTTGTTTCATTTTACATTGGCAAAGTTTGGTAGTATCAAAAGTTTGGCAAAAGTTTGGTAACATTAAAGATGAGTAACATTAAAGGTAAAATTAAAGACGGCAAAGTTTGGTAAAATTAAAGACGGCAAAGTTTGGTAAAATTAAAGACGGCAAAGTTTGGTAAAATTAAAGACGGCAAAGTTTGGTAAAATTAAAGACGGCAAAGTTTGGTAAAATTAAAGACGGCAAAGTTTGGTAAAATTAAAGACGGCAAAGTTTGGTAAAATTAAAGACGGCAAAGTTTGGTAAAATTAAAGACGGCAAAGTTTGGTAAAATTAAAGACGGCAAAGTTTGGTAAAATTAAAGACGGCAAAGTTTGGTAAAATTAAAGAAGGCAAAATTTGGTAAAATTAAAGATGGAAAACTTTATTAAAATTAAAGATGGAAAAACTTGATATCATTAAAGATGAGTTATACTAGTTTTATTGAGATAACTCATTTATTTAATAAGCAAATTTATAACCATGTTTTAACAATGGGATACAATTAAAAACAATTAAATGCAATTAAATGTCTGTTTTATTTGAGATCTCAAGAGGACACCTGGAATTCGTAGACCGATTAAAATAGTGACCAAAGTTGACATATATCTATCGCAGATTTTAAAAAAAAATTCAGTCATTGTTCCGGTTGTTCCCAAAGACGCGTCGCCAGATCATTTGTTTGCATCCATCAATACAGCAGCGCTATTTTTAAAAAATATTCCAACATTAGATGTTATAAAAAATCTAAGAGACCTCTGTTATCCGAACTACAGAAAAGAGTAGCCCGACCAAAGTGTAGGAAGCTTCTTAGAATGTTGCATAAAAAAGTTTTTAGAGCATGTCCACCAGTACTTCAAGAGACGGAACAACAATTTTGTGCCAAAAAATATAAATCCTGGAAATTTTTCAAAAAGAAGAGAGGACCCACATTCGTCGTCATGGTGCCGAAGAAATTTTTTTTTTTTTGTAACTTGACAATATTAATGTTTTCCTTTCTTCTAAATTTTAAATTATAAATTTCTGAATAAAAATGGCTTTTTTATGTATCTTTTTAATTTACAGATAAATTTTATTTGCCACTCATTACGTCAAACTCTCAAACACCATTTTCACGTTTTCTTAATTTTGTAGAACTACGTGTATGAAAAAACGCTGGTCAGAATGTACATGATTCGAACTTCTTTAAAGAATTCTATCAAGAACAGAGGCGGTCTTCTTTAGCGATAAAACAATAAAATACTTCATGACACTTTCTAAATGCTATTTTGAACATTTACTAAAGTATTTCTCTCCAGTCATCACTTTTTCAACTGGGAAGCTACAATTTCTGTTTGGTTTCTGGATAAATTCAGCTTCTAATTAATTACGTCTTTTAACTTAATGAGCTATGGTTTATTACATATTGATTTGATAACGTGGTCTTCGCTGTCACTGCCAGCACTAAAAGTTTCTAATATAGATTTTTTTAGAATCATTCAGTTCAAGACGAGAAGGTAAGGAAAATGATGAACTGGAGCGGACACTTTAGAATCATTCAATTTAAGACAAGAAAGTAAGGAAAATGTTCACTATGATGCACTGGAGCCGAGGTTGAAGGAAAATTTGAGTAAAAAGTTTTTGGTCATTTTTGCCTAGCCGACATTTACTGGAATTAACATAAACTAACATAATATACAAAAATAGCAATCTTGAACATGATTGATTCATTCCATTTTCAAGGCACTGTAGAGTAAGGTTGCCAATATTGTACCCCCTAAGACAAAACTAAAAAATGTAGGTAATCTACTGAGTGAAAACATGGGTTTTCAATCGGATTTCATAATTTAGGGATTGTTTGTTGTAAAGATGTTAAAAAAACTCAAAATTTAAAAAGCGTTAAGTCTCGAAGAATCAAATTAAAAAAATAGCGCTAAGAGTACAATTAAGGAAACTAGATCTTTAATTTTACCATTGTAATCCGATATTGTACCACTTTCTTGATTTCACTTACTTTACAGCTTTACAAATATTTTATGATTTTAGATTTAAGGGATTTAAAGAACTGATTAAAAGGAATGGTTTTTATAAAACCAGCAATTGGAAATATTCTGATATAACATAACCTGAAGGTGAGTTTCCACTCATCCGTTTTAGCTACGGGAAAGGGAAAGGGATGGGAAAATTAATCATGTGAGCATGCGCGTGATTTATTTTCAAAACTAAGTTACAAATTGCGCATGCTCACGTGATTAATTTTCCTGTCCCTTTCCCTTTCCCGTGCCTAAAACGGAAAGTGGAAACTCACCTTAACACCTAACTGCCCATAATACAATGAAATGAAGTTTTTCATTTAATAAACTCTATGCAACTTGAACTTTTTTTTCTTCTGGAAAATGCCGAAAACAGGTATCACCACATATGGTACAATTTTTATTTAAATTGTATGTTTAAGATTAGAATATAGGAGGAAGGTAGGTATTAAAGATAGTTATACTAAATAATGTAAAATAATATATACCATATCTGTTTTAAGAACAACCGCACTAAATATTGTAAAATAAAATACATAAAAGCATTATTTTTGGCAAAAGTTTCAGATATATTGTGTCTGTTTTTGATTAACACCTGCACAGCCAACATGACACCAGCCTTGACATATTGGTAAAACTGAACTAGAGAGTGTATCTTTTAAAGGATGCCTTGCACGGTGATTTAAGCGTAGGATGTTATTGTGAGCATGCGCATTAAATTACACTATATAAAAAATAAAAAAAAATGGCGGAGCAGTTTTTCCGTAAAAACTAAAAACTTTAGTGATTGATTTCCTTTCTAAATGTCTATTTAGTCTTCGCAATCAAAAAAATAAAAAGTTTTTAAGTTATATAATTGATAAGCTCTTTATTAAATTAAAAAAAATAATAATAATAAGTCGTAAAGTAAGAGATTTTTTTGTTTAAAATAATTAAGTTTTTAGGTGAAAAAAAAACAGCATCCCCTCACTTATTTAAAGAATATCTTGCGACTGAAAATTTTTTGGATAAAAATTAAAACATATTCTTATTCTC
This sequence comes from Hydra viridissima, assembly GCF_058129835.1. NCBI lineage: Eukaryota > Metazoa > Cnidaria > Hydrozoa > Anthoathecata > Hydridae > Hydra > Hydra viridissima. The sequence continues at coordinate 15,656,855 of NW_028324310.1, forward strand.
GATACTCTAAGGAAAAATTTTATATTAATCATTTTCACCAGTCATTTTTTTAAATCGAGATAATTTATATAACGTTAGGCAAAAATTATTTTATTTTTTTGACTGAAAAAAATGTAAGGTTAGCTTATTTATGCTTAAGGGTTAAAATCAATAAGGTCAATTTGAAAATGAAATTTAAATTAGGAATTTGTTTTTCTTTTAAACTTTTAAAATTTATAACAAATTTTCAACTAATTTTAAAATTCTTTTACAAAAATATTTGTAAAATTTTATTAACTCATTTTTCTTTTTTTTACAATTGGCTTTATATCTTTTGCTTTAGGATGATTTCTTAAAAAATGTTCTTTAACAGTGCTTTCTAGCCGACTACAACCCTTCATATGCCAGAATAATCTATTAAGATTGTTGAATTCGGCGTGTAAACTTTCACCACCTTGTTCACCATACACACCGATTCCTAATCTCCATTTTTCAATAAACTGATATACATGGTTTTCAAGTAAATGCATTTTAGGTGTTACAGAAGCATCTGGCCATGTAAATCTATAAAATTCCATGAGTTTTTTGATTGCTAAATCTAAAAATTGACGAAATTTTCCATTATACAATACATAAAGAAAAATAATACTCAATAATATCATACTGTAAAAATAACAAGAGGTAGTTTAGGTATTATAATTTACAATCAAGATAAAAATTTACAAGAGTAAAATCGAAAAAGTCAGTTAAATATTTACCAAGCTCCTGAATATCATTATCTTTGAAATAGTGTGAACTATTCATAATATTATGACACTTAGAATAATATGAAAATAACTTTTTAAATTTCTGGCTCACATCAATAGATTGTAAGTGAACACCAGTATCTATAAATCCAAGGTCTACAACTAGCTTTGGAATCGAATTGCATAAGTCAAGCAATGGTTGATGCTATAAATAAAAAAATATCAAAAAAAGTCAAATCAATTCATAAATCAAGGCATTATTAGCATTGAGCATTAAATATATTATTTTATGCAATACACTTTTTTATTATATATAATAAAACAGTTTGTTGTATATACACATATATGCATATATATATATATATATATATATATATATATATATATATATATATATATATATATATATATATATGTATTTACAGTATTAAAACAACAACCTTAAGCATTTTGTGAACATGGTTTCCTACAAAACATTTCCCATGATAGGCTTGCCTTTCAACTTTATTTTCTTTCAATATTTCATCTAGTTTTTGAATGCATGGTCCTGACACTTTGTCTAGTTCGTTACATTCGTGTAAACTTTGTAGCTCTATTGACTAATAATATGTTTTTTAATTAAATTAGGTAGACAAAATTTACAGATATTTAATCTTTTAATTATATTTGTACAAATTAAAAAAATTATTGATAACTTAAAGTAAGAAAAACTTCATCCTCTTTATTAAATTGTATTATCCTAGTTTGAACAAAGTTTTAAAGCAAGTTTTATCTATAAATTTTGATTAATAGTAAATTTAATGATTCATATTTTTTACTGAAAAACAATACCTTTTCGTTTTTTCTCAATTCATAATAAAGAATTCTTGGTTTATATATTTTCAAAATATCTTCTGCTCTTTCTGGATCACGCAAAACTTGTATTCCAACTGTGTCTTGCAGAAGAGTAATTTTTTCTAGACAATCTGTAATAATGCTATTCAAAAGACTTGATTGGACATGCATGGAAATAAACTTGTCAAATTCTGCTTTACCAATAGTTTTATTTCTTAATGCAAGTTCTCCAGCAAGTTTTATATCAATTAAATGACACTCATCTTCTAACATAATAAAAAACTTCAAGTAGATACCCAGAGATATATGTAATGCAGGCACTGCAACCTGTTAAAATTAATAAAAACAACTGTAACTATTTTGTAGTATAACAGCATTATTTAAATAAAAAGAACTAATTTACTTGATCCAGAGGAATATTAAACAAAGATTGATCAATAACATTGTTGAAAAGCTTCGCATTCTTTAAAATTCCTCCAAAACTCTGAAAAGACTCAAAGTTATCTCTTAACGAACAAAGTGTTCTATGTGAAACATTATGTTTTCGATTTTCAGGAGTTATTTTGATCTCTTCCTTTGTTATGTCACAAAAGAGGCAGCAGTGCCGACCTGTGAAATGAAGAAAAAAAGTAATAAATAATGTGTTGTACGACTGATTAAAAAAATAATTATTCAATTGCAGAAATAGATTTGTTAGGATAATGATTTATTTATTTCATAGTAGAAAAAAAACTTACCACTAGCTCCTGTGATTCCATATACACTGCACAGAAAATCGTAATCTCCAAACATAAAAACACGACAATGGTGATTTCTAAACAAAAAAGTTTTTTTATCTAAGACTTTATGGAGAATAAATATTTTACAGCTTTGATACAGTAATAACATCCTAAAACTAATTACAAAGTACCCACCCAAACATGTGTGGAAACTCAAGAAAAAAAAAGTAATATGAATTGTTCTGAAAAATTATATTTTATTGTTCAGAACAAATATTAACCGTGACTGCTGTGACATATTAACTTACTTCCAAACCATTTTTTGCAACTCATCAACTTGCTGTGTATATCTAGACACTCCAACATTCAGATTGACACGATAGTCTTTTGCTTCAAAAGTACTAAACACAAGACTATTTGATTTTGAGTTAGGCTGATTTTGATTAACAACTTGGTAACTCATTTTAAAAGAACCACCTCCATGATCACCACCATTTTTTATATGTATTTCATCCTTTATAATCCCATCATGTTTAAGTAAGTCAAACCTTAAAGAATTAACATTTAAATTTGTAAGTTTGTATACATATATATATATATATATATATATATATATATATATATATATATATATATATATATATATATATATATATATATATATATATATATATATATACTTATCTTATACAAATTAGTATAAAGATTAACTTTTATTTTTCTAGTAATTTATAAATTTAAGTGTTTATTAAAAATATCTCAAATTAATGAGTTATTACTTTTCCATAAGATTTAGTAGGTTTTCTATATTTTGAGGTAGGTCGTTGATATATGCCCAAGGAGCTAGTTTAATTTCAACAACAGCATTATTATTCTCATTTTGAAATGTAAATGGTCCATCTAAAACAACTAAATCATTTCCAGCCCATTCCTTTGCAACAACTCTTTGTTTGTTGTTTGAAGCAGTTTTAATATTTTTCGAATTTAACCACCTAGAATAATAATATACAAGCAATAAGTTTTGCAATTATAAACAATTGTAAAAATGAACTACAAGTTCTCAAATAAAAAACGAAATTACAAAAAGTATTTTAAGTTCCATATTTATATTTACCTAGCCATAGTTTTCAATTTATTCCAAGGAATACCCATATCAGCTTTTAAAGCAACCATTTCTTCTGCATTTAAATCCACTCTTCCAATATTGGCTTTAGTTAAAATTTCATTTGCTTCATCATTATCATATGACTTTAACATTACAGCTGTTTGACAGATTTTAGAGTCCTTAGAACTACCAGCTGTATGGTTGAATTGTTCCAATAAATATTTTTGTCTTTTTCTTAGAGTGCTGTTACTACAGTTTGCGCTATCTTTATAAGCTTTGGGAGCAGAAACAAAACAAAGTGGCTGTAAATTAAACAAAACATTACTTAAAATAGAAAATAAAATAATATTTTATATTTTTTTTTATAAGTTATATTTAATATTAAAAAAACTAAATCAAACTAGTTTACTCTTGCTTAAAATATAGATTGCATTAAAATGATGTAATAAAGTTTAAATACTACTACAATTCTAATAATTATAATTATATCTAGCATAATAGAAAAGTAAACACTATTTAACTTGCTATAAAGTTAAAACATATTTCTTACCCTAGGCCCACCGGATGAAAATTCTATTGTAGATGTTTTGGACTGATTCAACTTTTTTTTAATGATATGTAAAACAGCATCATTGGCTTCTTGTGGGATTTCACTTGTGTCAGTGATTTGGTAAAAACTGTTTATGCTAACTAATTGGTTGTTTTCATTTATGGTGCTATTTGATATTTTTCTGCAGTCATGATTTTCAAAATTTTTGTCTTTCAAAAATACTTTTTTGTCACAATTCTTGCATATAATAGTTAAATGTTTTATAATTTCAGATATATGGACAGAATATGATAGGCTGTCAATTGTGATGTTAGTTTTACATAATGGACAATTTGAATCATTTTCTAATTTATCTTTAACATTTGATAAAATGCACAAGCTACAGAATGAGTGTTGACAGTTCTTTAGCATGACAGGCTGATTCATAACTTCCCCACAAATCTTACAAATGCATAAAACTATATGTGGATTTAGTTCATGGTTTAGTTCTGTTAAAATTTCTTTATCTTCTTGTATAGGCAATGAATCAAGAAATGATTTTATATGAAATTTTGTCCATTTTTTAACCTTTCTTGGTTGCCCAACATTAGATAGAGGTTTTCGACCAGGAATACCAAAAACACATTTGCATTCAACTGTTGGACATTTTACCCAAATTTTTGGAGCTTTGAAAACTTTACTGCCTCTATTTTCGATGTTTCTAAGAGAAGTATAACACTTCATGCACATTTTCTCTGGATGACTACACTGAGAATCTTCTGATACATTTATTTGAATACTCCGGGTTTCAAAAAGGTTAAGGTTATATACCCCTCAAAATCCCCGTTTGAAAGTTATAGAACTTCAAACAGAATGATAGAACTTCACAAAAACCTCAATTTGAGGGGGGTGTAAACTTTATAAAGTCATTGAAGCCGATCAAAAAGAGATTATTGAATCAAATTTGAAATTTATTGATGAATAAAATAAAAAATTTTAAATTAAAAAAAAAAATAACAAATTTGACTCATTGCCCTCATATTTGGGGCTGGGGGGCTAACGTTTTGGGGTTTTTGTTGTTCCCAGTCTCCAATCACCGCAATTTTTTGCGTAGCATCCTCATTCCTTATATATATGAACCTACTTAAATATGGAGTTTTCTTCATGTTTCAAAGTTGCTTAGCTCAAACATCAAAAAAGTTATCTACGGCCTTGCTAATACATACATGTGATCATCTTTATGATTTGCATTAAAGATTACTTCTGAAAGCTTACATGCACAAAATATTTGTTTAAGTATAACTCGTTTTTAAGTAAAAATTCTTGCTGCCCTTAATTGTTACGAACATTTGATCTTTGAAAAATTTGGGTCCTTCTGCCATGATACATATTCCTTATTTATTAGTAAATATAAATGGTTCAACATGCCTGCCTCTCTTCATAAAATTCTTTGTCGTTCAAAAAACATTATTATGACACTACCATTATCACCTGGATTTTTTGGTGAAGAGGGAGCTGAATCTTGTAACAAGTACTATAGGCAGAATTGAAGATATCATTCTCGAAAGTGTTCTCGTAAAAGTAATTTGCTCGATGTATTTAATCGAGCATTAGATTCATCGGACCCTGCAGTGTCTTCAGCAAAACTGGATGTGAGAATGAAAAGGATTAAACACCAGGTATCAGGTGCTGTCAAAAATTTCCTATTATTTAAAAATTATGAACAAGAGGCTGATTGGGACACTACAACTAAGGAATCAAGTTTCATAGATTTAAATGAAGGTTCTATTATTGACTATTTTGAAGACATGGGCTTAGATATTTAGCAGTAAATTTTGCATATTTATTAATTACTAAATAACTGCAATATCTACCTACTTATAATATCTTATAATATAATTGTTAATGCTGTAATAAAAAAACCAAACTATTTTTCATTTACTTTTTATTGAGAACATATCAAAAAATTGAAATATGGATGGAGTTATGCAGTAAGGAACCAACCCAGAAAATCCTTTGTCAGGACTAAGTCCAATCTTCAAATCTTAAATTTTTCAAATATTCCGATGAAAACCAATATGGGGTTTATGTAATGACATTTGCTGGCATAAACAAACAAAATAATTATCAAAAATATTTTTGTGCAAAATTTGTATACTTTTGTCCCATAGTGCACTGCTCAAAACAATCTAGCATAATTGTTATTTTGAACATAACTACAATCAGTAGGGTCGCGGCGGGCATTCATCATACTTTCCGAGGCATTGTCCGAGACCACGGTAACCAGCTTTGGCGCAAAAGACTAATCCGTATGGACATGGCATGCATATGGCTCTTTTGTTGACACATGCTACGTAACCAGATCGAGGCTCGCTGTCAATAGCGTAGTTGCCGTCAGCACGATAGATGCAGTCGTTTGTAACGTCGACACCTAAAGTTCAAAGACAAGATTAAACGATGAGCTTCTTGGCTCAAAAACAAAAAAGCAAGTTTAGCGCGCTCTAGCCAAATACGCAACTCGGTTAAAAAACAAAAGCGCAACATTCTTAGGTAAGTTTTGCTGAAGCAAATTCTCAATAAATCTCTTACCGACACAAATAACGCGTTTTGGTTGGTAGTCGATATTCTTGGGTTCGTAGTCGGTTTTCCTGGGTTCGTAGTCAATGTTCTTGGGTTCGTAGTCGGTTTTCTTGGGTTCGTAGTCGGTTTCCTTGGGTTCGTAGTCGGTTTTCTTGGGTTCGTAGTCGGTTTCCTTGGGTTCGTAGTCGGTTTTCTTGGGTTCGTAGTCGGTTTTTTTGGGTTCGTAGTCTGTTTTCTTGGGTTCGTAGTCTGTTTTCTTGGGTTCGTAGTCGGTTTTCTTGGGTTCGTAGTCTGTTTTCTCGTGTCCGTAGTCGGTGTTCTGGTGTTCGTAGCCGTCGTCTTGGTCTTGCACTACACGCACTGCGTTTGCTGTGACAGCCAGAACACAAGCTGCGATGAAAACTATCTTGGTTGCCATGATTGTCAAGCGGTTTGAAGGTTTTTTTTGAATTCGCTTGTGCTTTGCGTTTGAACTTGCTTGCGTTTGAACTTACGTTTGCGAAGCGCGTTTTTATAGGCGATTTCAATGGGCAGTTGTGGATATAACAACTGCACTAATTAGCGAGTAATGTGCTACACGAGGGCTGAAAAAGTAATAACGAGGTAACAAGTGCTTCGTTGGAGGAAACGCGTTTCGTTTCTGCGAAAAGTTCACCATAATTGTTTGGCACAAGCGCATACTCAGACGACGCACAGAAAAAAACAACCAAAAACAAAAAAAAATAAAAAATACAAAAGCAACGAAAGCACACCTAAATTGGCCGAAAGAAAAATGAACAAGCGCATAAGCCTACTTAGGAGTGAAAACAAAATGCGTTGGATTCCGGCATGCAGATCGGAAAGCAGTTCAGCTTGGTTTCTTTAATGCTCACTGCAGAGTTGAGAAGGCGTTGCTTTTTCGAGTGCACTTTGACGCACGCACGCACTCAAGAAGACACGGTCTTTCTCTTATTTACCTTTTTCTTTTTTTTTTTTATGCTTCGAATAAAGCATCAGTAAAACGCTAATACAAATCGTTAAAATTTTAGAAATGAATAAATGTCTTATTCAAAGCTTACTCATATTAAACTACTTAGCGTTATAAGTTCAAACATTTTTCATAACGTCTTTTCGAACTGTTGATCACTTCAACTTAGCTAGCGCTCGATTTCGCATTTGTGATTCTTTTGTTCCAGAAATCGCTATTTTCAAACTCCGCAGTAAGTAAAAGCACACGAAGAACTGCTGCAAGTTAAAATTAAATCAGCAATATTTAGCTGTTCTTTACTTTAGTAATAAGTTTTGTAAAACGCATTAAACTGTGCGCTTGAGCAGTATTTCCCAAAACACATCAATAACAACAAAAAGTCTTAAGATATTATTATCGTATTATCATACTATCATATTTTATATCATATTATATTGTTATTTATATTGTTATATTATTTATATCGTGTTTATATTATCATATTTACCAATTGCAGCTCTCCGTAAGCCAGATTTATGCCGTGGTAGCCATGCATAAGAACCTTGATCATTTCTTCTCCAGATTGTTTCTTTTTGTCATGCGTAAGCCCTACTTGATGTTATGGAGTTAGAAGAACCAACAACTCGTTAGGATCTATTTATAAAAAACTTGAACTAAAGAACTTAAGGCATCTAGCTTTGAAGAAATTTGAATCAACAAAAAAAAGATAGAAGCGCTTTGTTTCTTTTCTTTAACAGGCCGCTAAAAATACAATATGGCGAGGTTAGAGTTATTTTCTTCTATCTCCAAGTTTAAACTACGGGGGAAAGTTTTGGCTTTTTTTTCCAAAAGTAAAAGTTATTTAAAATTTTAGCTTTGATTTTTAAAGAACGTTTAAACAAATTATTTAGAAAAAAGTTTTATAAAACAAAGCGTATTTTAAAAGCAATCATTACTAACTAAAGCTAATAACTCATTTTCTGCCAACTTTAAAAACGGGAGCTAGAACAAAATAATCCTAACCTCGCGATATGCGTAAGGTTACCAAGGTTTGATCGGGAAGCAACACGTTTATGTACGGTGCAATCGGTAGAAGGGCAACTGCTTTTTGATCACTGCAAGTTTTGCGTTCCTTTGTTTTTCGCATTTCATTCGCGAGGTGTGAATTCTCTCCCGTAAGCTTAAAAAATGAAAAGCATTAGAAACGGTTATAGCCCGTTGTATTTCTAGTTTACCTACTTTCCTTTATTTCTTTAGTCATTTACTTAATAGCAGATTCGCTTCTTTAGTTAGATGCTTGATGGCAGATTTGTAACATACTACGACAAGCCGTAACAACTTGTTATTCTTGTAGTTTATCATAATGTAACGTAACTCTCTTACTTAATCATCAAAACTTGTGTCAGGGTTTAGTTTACAGTTACCAACAAAACTGCACTCATCTTCAGAAGCAAAGGAGCCTGATAACTCGATATCGCTTTAGAAGAAAGTAAATTTCAAAAAATGACAAAAACACGCAGCTGAGTTTAATTCTTGTTCATGCGCATGTACAACAAAGCGTTGTAAACATTAAAAAAAAAAAAAAAACCCTAAGTTTTAAGCTGTTGCAATTTCGTTCAGCACCTCTTCAGTGGTTTAAAGAACTACCGTCGAACATTACGGTGAACATCATGGTTATGAGAAATATTATGGCGAGTGTCTTTGTTCGTGGTTTTGTGACTAAGTTGCAAGGGTCAGAAGCGATGTTGAAAGTAGCCGATTCGTGTGAATGGCCAAGTGGCAAACTGCGCCGCTAGCATTTGGTAAAACAATTTCTGAACAGAGTTGAGCTAAAACAAAGCCGATCTTTCTCCCCTTTGCTTTGCACGATCGGTTAATCGTCAACAAACTGGCCTCTCTTTAACAGGATGGCCGCCTATGTGGACGAGCAGCATTAATATTCGGCCGTGAAAGCGCGACCAATGCGCCGCCAACTATCTGTCGACGCGAAACCGCTAGCCGAAAGACCGCGGTGTTAACTTTAGGTTTGTGCCGAGCGAACGTCAAAGGTGTTTTCCGACTGGCCGATTTTTCCGAAAGAACAGTCCTTTGCTGAGCTTACAAGTCGAAAAGACTTTTTGAAACGTTTGCGACTTAAAAATCGCGCAGAGAGAGAGAGAGAGAGAAAGTTAAATCTAATTTTGAGCTGAAAGCAAAGCTTTCGCACTGACGCGGGCGGGTTCTACCAGGCTCAAGGTTTTTGGCCTGCAACGCATCTATCGGTTAACAAAGTGGGAAAGACCGTTTCACTTAGGGTTTCTTAAGTTTGTAACATTGCTTGTCGAGCTGTTGCTGCCGCCGTAGGTCTTCTTATTATCTTTTTTTTATTCATTTATTTTATCCTTTTTTTTAACTTTTTCTCCCATCTCCCGAATGATCCCGGAATAGATCACTTAGGATCTTCGCAAACCGTGCAACATCGGTCTAGCCGCGCACTAATAAAACACTAATAAAAAAAACGAACACTGCTCAAAACAGTCTAGCATCATTGTTATTTCGAACATAATTACAATCAGTAGGGTCGCGGCGGGCATTCATCATACTTTCCGAGGCATTGTCCGAGACCACGGTAACCAGCTTTGGCGCAAAAGACTAATCCGTATGGACATGGCATGCATATGGCTCTTTTGTTGACACATGCTACGTAACCAGATCGAGGCTCGCTGTCAATAGCGTAGTTGCCGTCAGCACGATAGATGCAGTCGTTTGTAACGTCGACACCTAAAGTTCAAAGACAAGATTAAACGGTGAGCTTCTTGGCTCAAAAACAAAATAGCAAGTTTAGCGCGCTCTAGCCAAATACGCAACTCGGTTAAAAAACAAAAGCGCGACATTCTTAGGTAAGTTTTGCTGAAGCAAATTCTCAATAAATCTCTTACCGACACAAATAACGCGTTTTGGTTGGTAGTCGATATTCTTGGGTTCGTAGTCGGTTTTTTTGGGTTCGTAGTCGGTTTCCTTGGGTTCTTAGTCGGTTTTCTTGGGTTCGTAGTCGGTTTTCTTGGGTTCGTAGTCTGTTTTCTCGTGTCCGTAGTCGGTGTTCTGGTGTTCGTAGCCGTCGTCTTGGTCTTGCACTACACGCACTGCGTTTGCTGTGACAGCCAGAACACAAGCTGCGATGAAAACTATCTTGGTTGCCATGATTGTCAAGCGGTTTGAAGGTTTTTTTTGAATTCGCTTGTGCTTTGCGTTTGAACTTGCTTGCGTTTGAACTTACGTTTGCGAAGCGCGTTTTTATAGGCGATTTCAATGGGCAGTTGTGGAAATAACAACTGCACTAATTAGCGAGTAATGTGCTACACGAGGGCTGAAAAAGTAATAACGAGGTAACAAGTGCTTCGTTGGAGGAAACGCGTTTCGTTTCTGCGAAAAGTTCACCAAAATCGTTTGGCATACTCAGACGACGCACAGAAAAAAAAACCAAAAACAAAAAAAAATAAAAAATACAAAAGCAACGAAAGCACACCTAAAATGGCGGTGTGTTGAAGTTTTGAAGTTAATTTGATTGTGCAACGTCATTTTTTAAGTATTGCTGTTAATTTTATTTTAGTTGAAAAGTTTTAATTAAAAAAAGTCAAAATTAAATTTTGGTTGTTTCATTTTACATTGGCAAAGTTTGGTAGTATCAAAAGTTTGGCAAAAGTTTGGTAACATTAAAGATGAGTAACATTAAAGGTAAAATTAAAGACGGCAAAGTTTGGTAAAATTAAAGACGGCAAAGTTTGGTAAAATTAAAGACGGCAAAGTTTGGTAAAATTAAAGACGGCAAAGTTTGGTAAAATTAAAGACGGCAAAGTTTGGTAAAATTAAAGACGGCAAAGTTTGGTAAAATTAAAGAAGGCAAAATTTGGTAAAATTAAAGATGGAAAACTTTATTAAAGTTAAAGATGGAAAAACTTGATATCATTAAAGACGGAACTTGATATCATTAGAGACGGAACAACAATTTTGTGCCAAAAAAAATAAATCTTGGAAATTTTCCAAAAACATGACCAATTGAAGATTTTTGGGAAAATTTAAAAGAAAAAGTGTACGATGGAAGCCAAAGATCTCGATTGGAAAGCCAAAGATCTCGAGAGTTTGAAAAATAAAAAAATTTCGCGATTTTACAAATATGACATAGACCCATTAAGTTTGAAATAATTTTAATATTTAATATTGAAATACTCTATGTTCTGTGCCTAAAACTTTTTGATATTTATTAAAAAAAAAGAAACTTTCTGCATGAAATATAAAAACATTTAGTACAATAAACTTGAATTCTTTGTTCAGCGTAAAGGTTCCAAACATGCTGACGACTCTATTTTCCCATATCGGCTGCTTTGGTTCTTAAAATTCTTCGACGACGTACAGAAGCCGTATCAATTCCATTTGACATACAAGATTTTTTTTCTCTAAAATTCAATAAACTTTTTTTGTAAAGGCAGCATGTTATTCAAAATACTTCCCTAGGATCATTTACGTTTACTGAACTATCATTGTTCGTTTAATGAAAATAACTAATAAAGTCATTGTGAATATAAAAAACTGATTTTTTTTTTGCTAGAAATTTCTCAAAACAATTTGGTTGTAGTTTAGAACCTTACGAAATGCTCTTTCCATTTGAATCATTAGAAATATTTGTTTAACAACTTTATTTCGATTTACACAATTTTTATGATGTTGGTAAATCGGAAATGATTGTTAACGATATAAATAATTTATATCTGTGGTAGACTGGGGGGTACTTTTTTCGTAGGAAATAAAGACTGGGAAGTACTTAATTGGGAAAATACTTTTTGCCTGCTATAACCGGAAATTAATGTTGAAAAAGTCAACTTTTAGGCGATTAATGTGACTGAAATAGTATGGCAACACTACCTGCTCCACCGCCTCCCCCACCACCACTAATATTTTCAACAGTAAATGACTTTTCAAGTAACCAAATTTCTGATTCACAAAAACCAGTCGTAAAGGATACGAGTAATGTTCAAGAAAAAGCTGGCACTGTTCCTTTAAGACCAGCTCAACTGAGAAACCATAGCCAAAAATGGTCTCTAGCAGGAGATGCCGGGGTAATCAATAAGTAATATCTTTTAGGGAAAATAATAAGTTTTTTACCTAAAAAAAAAAAGGTGAGAGCACATCATTTTTATTAAATGTAAAGAAAGTTTGTATGGTGAAATGTTTATATATCCTTCCATAAAAAAACATTAAAAAAAAACTTTTCTAAGTTTTTAGTTAACTCAAACACATAGACATATACAAAAACCAGAAATTATGTACAAAATAAATTTCAATTATAAAAGTTAAAGTTGATGCATACATATTTAATAAATTTGCACATACTCAATTAAATAAGGAATTATTCCGGTATTCAAATTATGTATATTATCTTGTGTTTTTGTATTACACACAAAATTGCCCAAATCCAAACGTCTTCAAATTTTTTAGTGTGTTAATCATTAAATAATGTATAAAACTTATCTGTATATTTACATTATTTTTCTTTTAGCTGCTATTGTATTTGCAAGATTTTTCTCAACGTATGCTATCGAAAACAACTGATATTGAAAAGTTGGTTGATAATATTCACAATAATACAAAGGTAATAATGAGTTTTTTCAGTTAAATACCATAATACATATGTAAAAGCTGAACATCTTTGGATATCAATTGATATGGGGGTTTTCAAATAAATCCTTTTTTTTATTAATGGAAAATTAAGGTTTACTCTTATTTAAATAACAGTTAGTTTTGCTTGAGAAAACAAGTGACTATAAATCAGAAGATTTTTGATGAAAATATTTTTCACCTTATGAAATGTTTATAAATTGAAAAATATTTTCAAAATTGAAAGTGAAAGTTACAAAAAAGATTTTCTATAATTAAATGTTGAGTTTAGATTAACCCTTTGCACTATAGACTTTTTTTGTATGACCTACCAGTAACTTGAGTGTACTTTTTTTGCAAACGTGCACAAAAATAGTTGGCAAAAGGTACATGTAAATTTTCAATAAAACAAATAGATAAGTGTTTTAAGAAATTACCGTGTCGACATATTGTTGCTATTCAAGTGCAAAGGGTTAATTCTTATACATAACATACATACATACACACATACATACATACATACATACATACATACATACATACATACATACATACATACATACATACATACATACATGCATGCATGCATGCATACATATATACATTTCATTTGATGTAGCATAAGTTCTAGTTGTTGAGTCTTACTATTATCTACAGTTGCATTAATGTATAAGTTGTTATTACTTTTATTAAAAATGAATAACTAATTACTAGTATTTTTAGATATTTAATGATTTTTCTTTAATTGAATAACTTGCCCAAGATTCCTGATTCTATTAAATAAATGTTTTCCATCAAATATTACTGCTTTGATGACTTAATGTTTTAATGTTAAATTGTTTAAATTCTAATCAAAGTGTTGTGTTGTTGTGTTCCAGGGGTCTGGAGTGAGAATTCACAATACTTTTAATGATTTTTTGATGCTATCAAGTAATCAATTCATAGAAAATGTAAGTTTATGTAAAAATTCTGTCTTGTTTAATGGTACTAGATATGGGTTTTTCCATTTACTATCTTGCCAGATATTGTATTGAAAATATCCAGTGCATCACTAGTCATAATCTCTAAAATGTCTTTCTGATCTAATCTTATATTTTTGAATTTTCTTGTAAGAAATGTTTAAAATGCATTATTGATTATTTTATATTACTGCTCCGTTTTACTAATGTGATTAAAATATTAAAATTGTAATATTGATAATTGAATAAATGTGTATCGTTAATTGTACATTCAGATGAACCTTGTTACATAAAAAATGTTTTAAATGTGCAATATAGAGAGTGTATGATGAAGAGACAGTTGATGATAAAAACGAGAAGGAGCCATTACCAAAAAAGGTAAGATTTTTATTGTGTAATTATTTTTTTTTTATTTACAGAATTTCCATTTAAAATTTAATCATTTTTACAGGAAAAAACAAGAGAGGAGATTGAAGCAGAAATCATACCACGTTTCAAAGAAGCAGTTAACTATGGTTTTGTTGTATTAGATAATTCTTTTATTACAGTGGAAATAAAGCCTGTAGAAGGTAATATATAAATGTTGTAAATATAAGAAAAAAGATAGTTAAAAAAACTGCTAAGAAAGTCATGAATAGTTTTACCAATTTTAGTTTTATATTAAAAAAAAGAGTTGATGCTCTCAGCAGTAGATGCTCTTAGTAGTAGACGCTCTCAGTAGTAGATGCTCCTTACTCATTTCCTCTTTCTCTGTTTTTTAATTCTAATCAGTTTTTAAATTTTAATCATTTTTTAGCACATGGTTAAAAAAAAAAAAAGAAAAGTTTTTAAGGTACAAATTGTAAATAAAAATGTTTTTGTTTCACTTTGATGGCTATCAATAAACCTTAAACCCATTATCTACACAACAACTTTGGTTAAAGCATTGAAAAAAAGAAACCTTGAAAAGAATGGTATGGTAATTCATGCATGATGCAATCCTTGGTATTCCATATAATTCTCAATACATGATACAAAACAAAGTGGATTTTCAAAGTTTTAGTTTTTTGTTTATCTATATTTAAATCTGTAGAAAGAAACATTTTAATTTGTAAACATTAAAATATTAAATAGGTTTGTTAGGTTATTAACTCCTCATAGTAACTTGCTGCAAAAACTGTCACTTGGCTGTAACTTGCTGAAAAAACTGTCACTTGGCTGTAACTTGCTTGAAAAACATTTTTTTTTACATCACAAAAATCTCACAAACATTAAACCAACAAACAAAAAGAAGTTCTAGAGTAAACAATTGCTCAATTAATACATCAAGACCAGTTAAATTAATCAAGACCAATTAAATTAATCAAGACCAATTAAATTAATCAAGACCAATTAAATTAATCAAGACCAATTAAATTAATCAAGACCAATTAAATTAATCAAGACCAATTCAAGGATTGGTACAATTTATTAAATCTTTATGGATGCTGATTAAAACAGTAAAAGCTATGAGAAAAGAGTTTTTAAAAAACCTTTTAATTTAGAATTTTGATTTGTTCTGTTTTAATGATTTCATTCTACAGTTCATCTAAACTTCTATTGTTTCAGACTCAGATGATGAGGATAATGAAGTACTTCCAACTCATGCTAACGATCCAATAATTGAAGCTAAGGTAAAAAATTTTCTAACAAGTTTTTCAAACTTTAACTAACAACTCGTAGCTAAGTTACCTAAGGTCTGAAGTTCCCGAAAAACGGTTTTTCCGTTCTTCGGTTCTTCGGTATTTTTCGGGGAATCAAAAGGAATCGAAGGTTTCGGTTCTTTATCAGAATCGGAATCGAAATTTACCGAAATTTCGAATCTTGCCTAAAATAAGGAATCGAAAAGAACCGAAGTTATCGGTTCCTTATCAAATTAGGAACCGAAATTTACTGAAGGAACCGTTTTTCGGTAATTCCAGTCTCTGAAATGAATCACAGTTTCAAAGTCTACTACAAAGAGCTAAAAAAAGGAAACTTGTACTTGAATCACCAATGAAAAAATCACCAATGAAAAAAAACCCTATATATGATGCATCTAAAGATTTATTTAATACTGAACCTAGTGATAGTTCTACTAGCGTAGCTTATAGCAGTGCTAGTAGTAGTCGCAAGGGCAGCAAAAACAGTGTCACTGATCTCACTGATAGTGATTTAGAATAACTGTATTTTTCAACTGTATTTCAACTGTATTTTTGAAAATAAAAATTAAAAAAAATTCAAGTTTTTCAATTCTTAGTAACAATTTCGATTCTTTGTAGCATTTTTGATTTTTTGCGATATTTCCCGCTAAGAACCGAAATTGGAACCAAAATTCCAATTTCGGTTCTTAGCGGTTCTTAGCAATTCCAAAATTCCCGCTAGGAATCGAAAAGAACCGAAGTTATCGGTTCTTTATCAGAATCGGAATCGAAATTTACCGTAATTTCGATTCTTTCTTAAAATAAGGAATCGAAATTTACCGAAATTTCGAATCTTGCCTAAAATAAGGAATCGAAAAGAACCGAAGTTATTGGTTCCTTATCAAATTAGGAACCGAAATTTACCGAAGGAACCGTTTTTCGGTAATTCCAGTCTCTGAAGTTACCAAACATTGTCATAATATCAAATGTGCTTAAATACCAAATTTAAAATGTGTTAAAAGATATAAAAAATTTTATTCGTTTAAAAAAAAAAAAAGCTGAAATCTTAGCAAAAAAGTGAAAATTTATACATTTTGAAAACTTATAAATTTTAGCTCTAAATAGTTCAGAGTATTTTCCCTAAAGAGTTTTAAAATTAATTTTTTGCTATAAAGTTGTTATAAAGTAGTTTGAATTTCTTAAAATCACAAATTCAAGTTGTTGTTTTTTTTTTGTTTGCTTCGCTAAGAAACTAAGAAATTATCAGTTGTAATGCTGAATGCTCAATTATAAGTTTTTAAATAGGCAATCATTAATCCTTGAGTGACTGATGTTTATTCTTTAGTCATTGAATAACTAATATACAATACCAGATATTTTGATAATATATTCTGTTAAGGATGTTTATGGCAATCGTCGTCTTCCTCATTTAATTGGAACTGCTGAGTTTCTCCACGATGAAACACTAGGATTGCTTGAATTGCCAAGTGATGATGATGAAGAAGGGAAAGGAACTGTTGAAGGATCTAAAGAGCATTCTGAAGAAAGTTCTGAAAAAGTTTCTGATCAAGATACTGATCAAGATACTGATCAAGATTCTGATCAAGATACTGATCAAGATACTGATCAAGACTCTGATCAAGACTCTGATCAAGATTCTGGAAAAAATCAATCAGTAATTATTTTCTTTCTATTTAAAGTTGACAAACTCACTCAATCAACAAACTATCCCTGTCTATGCACCATTTTTAACGTTGTATCGTAGTTTGATAACATAAAATTACTTTGTAAAACATTTTTTAAATCTAAAATTCATAATCTTTATTCTAAATAATTTTTCTCTACTTCTGTACACTAAGACTTTTATGGCCTTGCTTACACAAATACTTAAGTCTACAACACAGTGGTTCTTTTTACTTTTTAATTATCATCATAGTTATTTTTATTGCTTTAGGAGTTAATTTTAACAGCCTGACACCTAAAATAATCATCTGATAATGTTCTTAAGCATTCAATAGAAAACCATGATATAATCATGATATACAAAATTGGAGAACTTGAAGTGATGAGCATTTTCTTAGATTATTTTGGGCCATAAAAGGAAGATATAGATATTTATTCTTGTATCTGAAAAAAATTTTTTTAGTCAATTGATTTTGAAGTTGCAAATAAAACTAATGGCCAGAAGTCACAGAGATCAAAACAGGAATCTTCTGACAATCAACAGTTTGATGATGAAGATGATTTGTTTGGAGAAAAAAAACAATCTGTTGAAAAACAGGGAGATACAACAGTGATGGTGAAACATAAATTATTTCTGTTAACACATTTTGTGTGGTAATTTTTTTCAAATTTATATTGAAAAGCAGGCAATTTATCAATTTTATTCACAAAATTATGTTTGTTGTTAAATAGCAATAACTTCTCAAAAACTGCTTTATTTTAAATAAACTATTATTTTATGATTTGTAAAATCTGAGTTTCATCCGTTCCTGCTACCAAACACTACTATGCCAAACCAATGTTAAAGTTGTTTCCCGCGCAGAACGTGTTAACAATCATTATCTTAAAATTTTTTCTTAAACTTTTTATATGAGTTTTTGATTTTTTTAATCTGTAATTTATTTTTATTTATTTAGCCAAAAAGTGATTTGCAGGCTGAGCTTGCTTCAAAATTGGGTTTAGGAAGAAAAAATGTTGTCAAGAAATCTTCCGATGATGAATGGGATACAAAGTCAACTCAAGAAGCAAATGAGAAATCAGCACAAAGTATCAGCTCTCAAAAATCAGCACAAAGTATCAGCTCTCAAAAAATAACAGAAAATAAATTGAATCAAGAAGTTTTCTCTAAATCAAATTCCGGGGTAAAAAATGTTGACTTTCATAAAGAAAAAAGATCAAAGAGCAAAAGCAGTGAAAAGATCAGCGATGGTGAATTTTTTTTTTTTTTTTTTAATACTGCTGAGGTTAGAGAAAATGCTAATTAGATGATTTTATTTAGATGAAGATCTTTTTGGTCCTCCTAAGAAAGATGATATATTTGGTGTAAAAGAAAATGAAGGACTATTTACACAGAAAAAAGGATTGTTTAGTGGTACAGGAAGCAACTTATTTGATGAACCTGAGGTATTCAAAATTCTCAGCCCATGTTTTCTAAATTAACAAAAATGTTAATTTAACAAACATGGGCTGAGAATTTTTTTTCTTATTAGGTAATTTATATTTATGAGCTGTTATTTAGACATAGATGTGTAACTTGTTATATATACATATATAAATATATACATACATACATACATACATACATACATACATACATACATACATACATACATACATACATACATACATACATACATACAAACATACATACATACATACATACATACATACATACATACATACATACATACATACATACATACATACATACATACATACATACATACATACATACATACATACATAAATACATACATACATACATACATACATACATACATACATACATACATACATACATACATACATACATACATACATACATACATACATACATACATACATACATACATACATACATACATACATACATACATACATACATACATACATACATACATACATACATACATACATACATACATACATACATACATATATACATACATGCATGCATGCATGCATGCATGCATGCATACATACATACATACATACATACATACATACATACATACATACATATATTTTAAATGTATTAGATTTTTTTTTACTCAAGACTTTACTTTCTTTAAAGGAAGATTTGTTTACAGAAAAATCTACAAAGCAAAACAGCCAACCTTCACAAGGTTTATTTTATGTTATGTAATACAATATCACATAAGTAGGGAATTTTTTGCTTTACAGTGCAATACTATGGCTAATTCAAATATAAATATGATAAAGAATTAAAGTATATGGGAACATTTTACACCCTGCTCTTTTTTTAACACTGCTCATATTCAGTATTTTTTCATTTCATTTCAAGAGGAAAAAGAATTGCAAACTCTCCAAAACAGAGTTTTTAAAAAAACTTTTGCTTTCTCCAAAGATTTGTTGGAATGTTTTTTTTGTTATTGTTCTTACAGAAGCACAAGTTGTGAAGAAAATTCCTGTTGGTGGTGTGTCTATCTTTGGAGGTGAAAAACTTATTGGTTTTATCAAACCAATTTGGTTTTCTCAAATTAAATCTTTGTCTTCTTTATTTTTATTTATTTTTTCCTTAAAGATTCTGGAGCAAGTTTATTTGACCAAGGGAAAGTAAGTAGCATAGAAAGTACTTTTGTACCATGTAAAAATCTTCATACTTGTAAAACTAAAAATTCTCTAAGATTGAAAATAAAGCTTTTACTACCATGTTTTATTAAATTGCAGCAAAAGAGGTTTGTCACAATATACTAATGTATAATCACTAAAATTTTTACATTCATTTATGAAAAAAAAAAAAAAAAAAAAAACACTTAACAATTAATAATAATAGATTTGTTTAAAAGTTGCATAAATGTCACACAAAAAATATGGAATCTAATTATGCAAATAGTGTCATTTTATACATTCATACTAAGCACATTTATATTGTCCCAAGCTGATAACCCATCAAATGTACCTTAATGTCACCCAATTGAAGATTATTGGGATTATTCTGAAAAGAATAGTTTTTTATTTCCAAAATGAATCAAGGTTTTAGTTTACTTTAAATTTTAGGAAAGTTCCTCTAGCTTTTCAGCTGGCCAAATCCCTGCAAAAGCCCCAGTTGTAAAAGGTTTATTTAACGAAGATGATGATGAAGCAAGGAAAGAAACTGCTCAGAGTAGGTTATTTTCTTTAAAGTGTTTAAAAAACTTGTGTCAGTTATGCAAAAGATGTTTTATTAAAGTTAAAATCTGAAGTAACATTTATTAGTGATATTTTTTATAAAAGACTTCAATTTTTTAAATCCTTAAGTAGTCACCCGTATGACTAAAAATGTCAATTTTGTAATAATTGTAATAATTTTGTGTTCTTATTATCTAAAATTTGTTACCTGCATATTTCAGACATCGCTAAATGTGCTTATTTAGATTTTCTAAATTTTTTAATCTTTCTGATTTGAGAAGAGAAAATGTTAAATTGCATTAAATCTTTAAAAACAATTGAATTGAACAGAGTAGATTTTCAGTTTTAATTTGTTTTGTAGTAAGAGTTTTTTTATGGAACATGGATGAAAATAATAAAGCAAAACCATTTGGTAAAAATTTTATAAAGTTGGAGCTCATAATAAGAAAGCCTTTTATTGCATTTAAGGTAGTTACAGTTTTATAGTTTTAAGAAATTTAAAAAGTGATGAGTATGTGCCTACTGCAGATCAATAATCCTCATGCTTAATAATGCTGTACAATTTTGAAATTGTTAAAACACTTTTGGTAATTACTATAAATCAACAAGCTCTAATGAGCAAAGCAGATTACAAATACCAAAAAAAAAAAAAAAAAATTCTATAAAGGGTTAGCAATAACCTAAGTTGCATAAAACATGACCCAACATCTTTTAAATAAACAATGGACTGATTGTCTAAAAGTTTAATTTAGATTTTGTTATTAAAATCCTTGAAAGCGAGTAAATAAAGATGTTCACCTTCTTTAATAAATATAACCTTCAGCCTCAACCCTGGACCTAAACTGTAGTACATATTACTGGCAAAGGACTCAAAGAAACTGTTGCTTGGAGATAGCAGCCTTGGGCCAATTTTATTGTGCTGGTAGTCACAGGCCCTTTCCTCAATGTAAATTAGAAACTCATTAACTTTATTGCAATTATGCTATGTAAAACAAAATTTTTTCAGAGACAATTCCTCGCAAAAGAACTTTGGAATTCTTTGAAGATAATGATGGTGATGATTTGTTCGGAGAAAAGAAACAAGCATCAGTGTCTACTACAAAAAACGTAGGTTTCATTTTTTTATTAGAAAAAATAAGTTTATATAAAATTACAAGTGATTTTATGAATGTCGTTATAGTTGCGCTCTAAATTTTTTCTTAGTGTCAAAGGTTTTTCATAACTGGCCTCTATCTAGTTATCATTTTATCTAGTAATAACCTTATTTTACAGTTTCAAGTTTTAGCCTAGTTTCACCATTTTGACCAATCAATGATGTCTTTCTCAGTACACTGTTGTCCATGCCAACCACTTTTGCAAAAGCAGTGAAACTTTTCTTTTTTACTTGGTCTTTCTTCACACCTACCTCCATTATAGCAAGTGTTTTGATTACAAGCTGTTGATTGTGGAGAGTAGATCTCACACCGACTACCTTCATAATTGTATGTACAATAACAAGTAAATTTGGTTGGTTCAGGCTCTGTTACACAAAGTGCTCCATTCTCACAGAAATCACAAATAATAGAATGTTCTGCTACTTTGTTCTCATTTGTATCATAATTATTCTCTGGCATTTTCTGTTCAATGTTTTTACTATTAAATATTTCATTATTGCTGTTGGTTTTGTTTTTTAAATTTTCATGTTTTCCTTTTTTAAATGCCTGTGAATTTTCAGGCCAAAGTTTAGTTTTGTATCCTCTGTGATATGATTTTTGTTGGTGTGGCTTTTTTTCTCCAAAAAAGTTAAGTTGAGTTTCTATTTGGCTTCTGTACTTCCCAAAATCAATTGAACATCCATAGTGATGTCTATGTGCAAATTTTCCGAAATTTTTTAATTTGTCATGAGCACAACGACTATGATATTCTGGGTCACCTTCACCAAAGTGTTTCTTCTTTTCATGTTGTTGTTCTCCAAAATGCTTCCATTGTTTTTTTGCCTCTTTTTCACGATGGTCTCTTGATATATGTTCAAAATTTGCAAGTCTTTCATGTTGCTCTTTTCCAAACTCTTCTTTATGCTCATGTGCATGTTCTCCAAAGTGTTCCATTCTTTCTTTTGCATTATTTTCATGCTCTTTTATGCTTGAATATTCATCTTCCTCATCCCCATGTTCATCCTCATGTTCATCCTCATGTTCATCCTCGTCCTCGTGTTCATCTCTCTCGCCATGGTATGTGCGTGTATCACATTTTAATCCTATGCATTTTGATATATTTTTTATGCTTTTAGACTTTTTTTTTTTTTTTGACTTTGTGATTTTATTTCTTGTATTAAGAAAACCTTGAAAGTCTTTTATACCAAACAAAGCTAAATTTCTATGAGCTTGTAATCCGAAGTTCTTCATTTTCTGGTGAGCAGACTGTCCAAACATCCCCATTGTTTTATGAGCATCTTCTCCAAAATGCTTCTTGTTGTTGTGCTCTTCTTCTCCAAAGTGTTCTTTGTTTCTATGCTGTTTTTTGCTTTCACTATAAAAACTTTCTAGGTTTTTATGGGCTCTGTCTCCAAAGTGTTCCATGTTTTCATGTTGGCTTTCACCAAAATGTTTTCTACTTTTATGAGCTTCCCTACCAAAATTTTCTTTGTTTTCATGTTCTTCCTCTCCAAAATGCTCTCTACTGTAATGTGCTTCTCTTCCAAAATGTGCTTGGTTCTCATGGGCTGTTTTGCCAAACTCTTCTTTATATTTGTGTTCTTGCTCACCAAAATGACTTTGAGTTTCATGGGCTTTCTCACCAAAGTGGTTTTTAAATTCATTTTCTTTCTCCCCAAATCTTTCTCTGTTTTCATGTTCTTTTTCTCCAAAATGTGCTCGACTGTTGTGTTCTTCTTCTCCAAAATGTTCTTTATTTGCATGCTCGTTCTCCCCAAAATGTTCTTTATTTGCATGCTCGTTCTCCCCAAAATATTTCTTGTTTTCATGCTCCTTTTCACCAAAATGTCTTCGCTTTTTATGTGGATTTCCACCAAAGTTAGCTTTGTTAGTATGCGCATTCTCTCCAAAAGAATCTAGTTTTTCATGCTCTCTGCCACCAAAATTCTCTTGATTTGCTTCATCCTCAATATTATCTGAGCTTTCATGGGCATCTTCAAAGTTTCTCTCTGAATTCTCATCATCAAACCTAAATTTATGATCTTCATTTCCAATATAATCTTTGTTTTTGCTTTCAGGCATGTCGTATTGATCTATTTCATCATCTGGAAATTGTTTACTATAGTGTTTTTCTTCTCTAAACTTGTTATGGTGATCTTTTCTTTCATGTTCATACCCTAATTTGTTATAGTTTTCCTGATCATATTCGCCTCCTTTCTTTCTATGTTTACGCCCTTCAAAGTTGTTAATGTTTTCTTGATGTTCTCTTATTGCATCCTCTGCTTCTGAGCCGAATTTGTTGTAATTTTCATGAGAATTTTGACCAAAAGCTGCATTTTCAAGAAATTTGTGATCAACAAAGATATTATTATCAGTATTTCTTTGTTCATTTCTATTATGGTTGAAATTTTCTTGTTCATTATTTAACCTTTCATCATCAACTTGGTTTGTGTTAAAATAATTGTCTCTGTTCTCAATGTTGTTGTAATTTTCAAAAGGTTCATCTTGATCTCTTTCATAGTTGTTATTGCACCTGCCGTCTCTACAGAAGTGGTTAACAAAAGATTTCTTTATTCCAGTAAAGGGATTTGGAGTTTTTAATAATTTGCTTTTTTTCACACATCCACATTGATGCCATTGATCAAGTACTTTGTGCTGATCACACCCAAAATGAGCTTTTGTATTGTGTGCTTCGTGCCCAAATTCACTTAATCTTTCATGAGCATGATGACCAAAGTTTTCTTTTCGTCTGTGTTCATGTTCACCAAATCTATGCATAGTATCATGAGCCTGCTCACCAAAATGATTCATAAAATCATGAGCATGATGGCCAAAAGAATGCATCTTCTCATGTGCCTCACAAATATGGTGCATTAAACTACTGCCTTGGCAAAAACATCGCTTTTCAATCTTCCATTTCCTTTCTTTGAATTCTGTAAGGTTCATGCTCCTTACTATAACACTCATATCATATGTAGGTCTTGGCTTTGTTTTCTTATGAATTAATTTTTCATTTTCTGAAAAGTTTTTTAAAACGTTTTGATATATATTACTTTTTGAAGTTTTTGGGTTCTCTTTTATGGAGAGTGTCTCTGGAAATATACTTTCAACTGCATTTAACTTATTTTCTGTCTCCTCATGTATTCTGTCTGCTACATGATGAAGTATTGAACTGCTTTTTTTAAAATCATCTTTTTTTTTCTCCCCATACAAAGAAAATGAGAAGGTTGACTTGATATTTAATGATAAGATTAGAGTGGCTAGAAGAAATTTCATTCGGCTATGCATATTTTTTGTTTTCATCATCTGAAATTGAAAATGTTTATCAATATTTTAACATTTGTAAAAAAAGTGGTGCTTGTCACAGTTCTGGTCATGAATGATGGTCAGCTTCATAAAAACGACATCATAAATTATCAACTGTTTGTGATAAGAGGTTTTCAAAAAATATTTTGCAGTTAAAATTCACAGAATTTTTTTTTTAATTGTTTATTAAAACACAAGTTGTTGTTTTTTACCTGCTCTTCAGTAGTCATTGCAACAAATGAATGCCATTTGCATATATATGTTGTGTTGTGTGATGTTTTTATTTCACAGTTCAAAATTGTTTTTGTGGCTAGTATTTTTATTTCACAGTTCAGAATTTTCTTCTTAAAGTCTGTAAATTCAAACTCACTGTGTGTTCTATAATGACATTGTTTGTACATGTTCAAACTTTTACTTATAGTTCTGAATGAAATAATTCTGCATGAACAGATTTGTTTTTGATAGTTTTATGATTTTATGTTGTTAAAAAATATTGCTTCATATATAAAATACCAAATAAGAACTAAAATTTTAGGTTATAAAATTATAAGCTATAAACTCATTTTAATTGAAATAAATATTTAGTCCTTAAATTTCATACTATTTTATATTTGTAATTTTTTATAAAGTTTAAAAAAATTATAACTTTTTTAAAAATTTATATTTACAATTTTTTTGTAAATTT